>NW_017306699.1:438889-458407 GCF_000935625.1 Nanorana parkeri | reverse complement strand
CGTGGCTGCTCTACCTTCAGCTACGAGCATTTTATACCGCTAGGAGAGACCAGACCACCCTGCAAAGCCCCCTTACCTGGTTTGACTCACTCTGTTGTCAGAAAGATCCACCTGCTGATGTTATCTCCCTACTGTACCGTCAACTACTTGCAATGAGATTCCAGGGTCGTCTCCCGTTCATGGCAAAATGGGAATCAGACCTGGATGTCATACTTACCGATGAGGAAATCCGAACAGCATGTGTGGTCACTCATAAACTTTCAGTGGCTAGCTCAGCCCAGGAAAAGGGCTATAAAATCCTGACCCGCTGGTATCGCTGCCCGACCCTCTTACATAGAATATTCCCTGATAGATCTCCCTCGTGCTTGAGGTGTCTGGGCGCGGAGGGAACCCTCCTACACGTATGGTGGAGATGCCCCTCACTGACACCCCTGTGGACACGGGTCTTCCACATCTACAACCAGGTCATGGGAACCGACCTAACACCGTCCCCTAAAATAGCACTCCTCTCGATTCTGCCTGGCTCCCTGGCTTCAGTTAAGAAGGACTTACACCGTTTCTTCCTGGCGGCGGCACGCAACATTGTACCCCGCCATTGGAACACGGTGGTCACTCCGACCGTACAGGAATGGGTTGCTGAGTTGTCTTTGATTATGCGTTATGAGGAACTGACGGCTTCATTACATGAGCGTCAGGCGCAATGTGCAGTACTGTGGGCCCCTTGGATTATCTACATGGGTACGGGGGACTTCCTGGCCTTATAAAGGGTCCGGGTGTTGCATGTTGGGCGAGCACTGGGATACTGTCTCCATGGCAACCACCTAATGCCCCTGCGGTCCTAACTGGAATGCTAGATCTGATGGAGCCTCCCCTCTCCCCTGTGTATTCCCTGTGATGTCCACCCCTGTACGTCCCTTTCCCCCCCAGCTGTGAGTCCCGTGTGTGCTTAACCCACGTTTGTTATTGTGTATCGTCTGGTCCGTTGGGATGCAACACGGCCGTATCCTCTGCACGCACGCACTTCATGAGAGGTGTGCAGTACACAATATAAGGTGCTTGCCTTTTGATATGTGCGACAGCCCCACTACACTACATGCGACTACAAAGTATTAGTTGATAGAGCATATTCATAGCTACCCACTGCGCATGTCCTGAAGAAATGGCATGTACATGCATACGATGGGGCTAGGTGGATGACCGGACGTGTCTGTATCATGTTCCCCTGTGTTCTTGTATTTTTGTACTTTGTATATTGCAAAATCGAAATAAAATCTTATTACTTAAAAAAAGTTGGCCATACAATGTTTGAATTTCTTAGTTTTGACCATAGATACCTTTTCATTTTCCCTTCATTGCCATGCTGTAATAAGTGGTGTCACAGTTGTGGTTTCTTCTAAGACCTAGAAAGTTGAAAAGTGCTTGTTGCCCTTGAAGAGTGAGTCACCAAGTTGTAATGGCATGTATGAAGCAGCTTGTCTGGATGTGTTGTGTTTAGAAAGGATAATGAATGCTGAGCCAATAGCAGCCTGCTGTACCCAGTGGGGAACAGTCCCCGGCCATCCTCAGCTTCCCCTGCAATTAGAAAAACAATGGCAAGCACAGGAAGTCACTTTAACTTGAAAAGACCTGCACTTGACAAGACCTTCCAGGTGTACAGAGCTGGGAAGAACTACAACAATATGCTTTTCAGGATGCAAGATTTATTTACCAATGGTATTCATTAGGAAAAATACATAAGGTGATAGCAAAATAGAAAACTGTATATATAAAAAAGCTTTTGTTAGCAATGCAACATATTGACAAAAACAAAGTGAAGCAGAAGCATTTAGTAAGCCAGTTGGTCCTGAAAGTTGCAGCCATGTAATAGCTAACAACACATACGTTTACAGCCACTCTGGCACAAGCTATATAGTACATACAGAGTAGCTGGTGTTAAAGTATTGGTGTTCTGTCGGTCATTACTAGTACGCCTCAAACAGCAGTATGCTTTGAGTATACAGTGTAGACTCATACACACAAACAATGGATACTAATGTGCTTCTAGCTATTAAGCTATTAAGCTCACCACACATGCTACAATCGTTGTGCAATCACCTTTAGATCTACTAAAAACAATGTAGTGCAAGGGCCTGCCTGTCCTCATATTACATAGTTTTGTAATGTGCAGGGGCGTAACTAGAAATCACAGCGCCCCATAGCAAAATGTTGTATGGGCCCTGTGATTTCTAGTTACGCCCCTTGCAGAGCCCACCAGAGATCCCACACAGCCCACCTGAGAGTGACATTGCAGAGCCCACCATAGACTCTCTATGGTAGGCTCTGCAGGGAATCAGGTGGGCTGGTCACACCTCTTACCTGTCACTGACGGGCCCTGCCTACTCCACAGTGCACCGGGTCTGGCCTCCTCAACCACGGCTGGTGGGCCCCGCCTCCTCCTTTGCCGTCGCTGCCAGGCCCTGGCCTGATCCACCGCAAGCTGCTGGCTGTTACTGACTCAGCAGCGGCTGTGGGGAGGAATGCGCCGCTGCACAGAGACAGCGGCGCGTTCCTCCTCACAGCTGCCAGTGACAGCCAGAAGCCTGAGATGCCATGGCGACCCACGTGGGATCAGGGGGACCCCTTTGTTCTCGTCCTGGCAGGGACCCCCTGTGTCCTGGGCCCCATAGCAGCTGCCTGGGTCGCTATAGTGAAAGTTCCACCACTGGTAATGTGTATGGTGACCCACAGTGATTCGGTTTTCTTGATACCCTAGAAGGCTTGTAGAAAGGCAGCTGTTTAGATGAGCCAGGAGAAAGTTGGGAGCAAAGAAGGCCGCTTTAAGTTGGCCATACACCTATAGAAATCTGCAAATCTCAGATGAAAAAAGTACAACAGATTCCTCCATCTACTCTAAACTGTGTGGATGGAGGAATCTCACACTGGGCCAAGCTTCAGTATCTTGCTAGTCGGCCCCGCTGGCTGTCAAAATACCTGAACAAGGGATTGGATGCAGGCATTGTTCAAGTCTTTTGACAGCCAGCGGGGCTGACTACCGTTTCCCCAAAAATAAGACCTACCCTGAAAATAAAACCTAGTACTATTTTTGGGAATTGCTAAAATATAAGACCTACCCTGAAAATAAGACCTAGTTGTGACGATTCCCAGGGCCGGTGGTGGCATAAGGGGGAACTTGAAGAGCCGCTGGAGAGAATCAGCGGTGCCAACGAAGCCAGCGCTAGATGAAGCGAGGCGGCACCGGAGGGAGCAGAGCCGCATAAGCCGATGTCCCCTCTATAGTGCCGGCTCCTGTCACAGGCGGAGTGATACCAAATGCACTCCGCCTGTGAGGAATCAATAGTGAAAGCGCGCTTCGCTCATTCTGGCCAGCCATTGGTTACTAAGTTGCTCTTGGAAAGGTACGGCACCCCTGATTGCCCTGATCACCATATTTTTGTACATGGATACATGTTGATTGTTGTACATTAAAATAAGACCTACCCCGAAAAATAAGACCTATTGTGTTTTATTTTCAGGGAAACACGGTAGTAGCAAGATACTGAAGTTTGCCCAGTGGGAGATTCCTCCATCCACACAGTTTAAAGTAGATGGAGGAATCTGCTGTACTTTTTCCATCTGACCATAGAAAATCTGCAGACAATCTATAGGTGTATGGCCAGCTTTAGATTGTGTTTCTTGGAAGATGCGAGGAGAAGCTAGCACTCTACATTACAGTAATGTGTATGCTTCTTGTACACTGGGTGAGAAGCAAGCACTGCTTTAATGATCTTGGACCTACAAATGATATACATTTGATGTGTTATATTACAAGACCAGTAACTCACTACATAAAAGGGATTTTTTTAAAGTAAGCTTTGATTTCATTATTAAAAACAATGCTAGTATGTATTCCTATTACAATACTTTACAACTCCTTCAACATTGTTTGATTTGAGATTGATGCTTGTTAGTCCGGCTTTTGTATTACAACAGTTATTATTATTTGGTGCCTTGAACTGACATTTACAACAGATCACTGAGCTCTCAAACATCAGGTTTGGACAAGTGCCAGTTAACACTTTCCATGCTGTTGATATCCTTGTTTACGATGGCTCATACTGACTGCTTATAGAGATTGTCATGAAAATAAAAAGAAATGTGGCAGGTGTAAAGTGTAAGCTCCTAGAGGTGCCTGCACATACAAACAGCACCCTCCCGTCACTGTCAGATTGTGATCTGTAAAGTTCTACATACTATTGGAGCATCACTATGGCAGCCTGATTCACTGGCCAGTGTACAGAAGGCAGTAAAGTGCGAAGCTTGGCCTGCCAGAATAGATGGAGACTGGGCTGCAGGTATATGCAGGCATACCGTCACTATCTGCAAACTCCTTGCAGATAGTGACGTGGCCGGGATTCAAACCAAGGACTCACTAACCTTTAAGCCACTTCCTAGGGTTGTTCTTTAAGTAAGAATACCCATTCCTCTTGTATTTAGACTATATTTGTTTATCAGTTCAGCTTTGAAATACAATAGAGCAGGTGCGGGCAAACTCTGGCCCTCTAGCCAGAGTTTAGTGGAACTACAAGTCCCATGAAGCACTGCAAGATTCTCACAAGCATGACTCCCAGAGACAGATGCATGATGGGATTTGTTTCACCACAGCTGGAGGTCTGGAATTTGCCTTACCTTTAATAAAGAGAGAGAAAGTTGGTTCCATTTTTTTCCAGGGTGCTCCAGGATCCCCACAACGCAAACCGTGACTTTTACTCCCCAAGTCAAGCTCTCACATGCTCCTTCCTGCCCCCTGCACATCACCATTGGCCGTCAAGGCTGTCCATCACATTGAGAGAGAGAGTTGGCTTAGTTTTTTTTTCTAGCGTGCTCCAGGATCTCCACAATGCAAACCTTGACTTTTACCCCCCAAGTCAAGCTCTCACATGCTCCTTCCTGCTTCTTGCACATCTCCATTGAGGCTGTGCATCACATTGAGAGAGAGAGGTTGCTTAGTTTTTTTTTTCTAGGGTGCTCCAGGATCCCCACAATGCAAACCTTGACTTTTACCCCCCAAGTCAAGCTCTCACATGCTCCTTCCTGCTTCTTGCACATCACCATTGACCGTTGAGACTGTCCATCACATTGAGAGAGAGAGAGAGAGAGTGTGCTTAGTTTTTTTTCTAGGGTGCTCCAGGATCCCCACAATGCAAACCTTGACTTTTACCCCCCAAGTCAAGCTCTCACATGCTCCTTCCTGTTTCTTGCACATCACCATTGACCGTTGAGGCTGTCCATCCCATTGAGAGAGAGAGAATTGGCTTAGTTTTTTCTCTAGGGTGCTCCAGGATCCCCACAATGCAAACCTAGACTTTTACCTCCCAAGTCAAGCTCTCACAAGCTCCTTCCTGCTCACTGCACATCACAATTGGCCGTTGAGGCCATTCATCACATTGAAGGATCAATATGTAGAGCAAAACAGCTGCAGGCAGAGTTTTCCATAGGTGATCACACAACCTTTTTATAAAAAGCTGAAGGTACATGCTGCCAAATCTCAGTGCCTGCACCCACTACCAGTTGGCGGCCTACTAAGCTTTCCTGGGTGCAGGTTTACTAAAAGTTGACCACACAAGTTATGATGTTTGCACATTTTAAACCTCTGCATAGTATATTGTAAAATTAGATTGTGTGGCAAGTTAAAAGTATACGCATTACACCCAACCTTTATTTAGAAAGATGTTTGTACTTAATAATGAGAAAATTCCAGGATTTTCAACAGAGTCTAAATGAGGGGGTGAACGGTGTTATGCGAAGACACAGCTAAAATTTAATAGACCATTTGATTCAGTGGGTGGGTGTAAGGTATCTGTTCTGTGAGGCAGGATGGTTGCTATGCAACAGACTCCAGAGAGACAGAAGGAGAAACATAGTAAGGTAGAAAGAACAGTGATTATCAGTCATGAAAATGGCACACAAATGTGAACAATGTGTTTTTCCCTTTGTAATGAAACATTTTATTAAATCCAGACAGCAATGTGCTGCTGGGTAAAATTGTGTTATCTGAAGGTTTTCCTTTTATAAAAGTGGATGTGATTTGTGTATAATATTGGCCACATGTGCCACTGTAAACATGGGGGAGCGCTTGCATATTCTACAATAAAGTACCTGCTACCGGTAGTTACAACAATCAGCTCTGATATTTTTAACTGTGGCCACAGACTCCGCATTGTTTTCCAGGTATACTTAGCTAGAGCTGTTCAACTAGCACAGTGAGAGAATGTATCCTACAGTACAACTGGGATGATCACTTGCTACTTTTCCATGATGCTATATTGGAACAACAAAAGGTTTCAGGCAGGTTGAGGGGGATCTACAGTTTACAAGAAAATGCTTAGCAACCAAAATTGTAGCAACCAATCAGAATCCTTTTTGTTCAGATTACTCTTTAGCAAAAGGAGCTCCAATTAGTTGATATGTGATACTTAATGTAGAACTTAAAGTGACAACAAACACATGAGTTAAACCTCAAAAATGCATTAGAGTATCTTAACTATTAACAAAAATGTATCTTATTTGTGTATCACTCGGCTGTAGATCCTCAAATTATCTCTGGAGGGTGGCTATTGTTGTCCCCCATGATCCCTGTGTGTGTTGTAAAGTAGCCACCACTCCAACTCACTCCCATGATGGTCTACAATCTCAATAGAAATTAATAAATTAAATATGAGATTGTATTCCCCATTGGAAGATATTTTTCACCTAATTCTGTTCTAATGACAGCCCAACATTTGAGATTTTTGTTTCACTTGTATTCATAACAGTCACCAGGATAATTAGGGAGGTGAATCTCCCTAACAGGGGCACAGATAGCAATAAAAACCCGATAGGGGTTCTAATCCTTCTAAACACTCTATCCTAAACTGAAAAAAAAGTTTCAGTTGTACTTTAAGAGTTAGCAATTGAGAATAATATCCTTTTATTGACTGGCTATAGAAGATCATTATGCTTTTTTAATTGCCTGAAAAGTAGTCTGTGTATAGGCAGAATATGTTTATGTTAAAATCCATGGTAAAACAAATCTCCATGTCATCATATGCACAGTAGAAATGACTACAGTGTCCCATATTGACCTCAAATTCTGCCTCTGACAACAAAAAGTCATCAGTAATCATTCAGAAGATACTGTATAGGAGATATTTTCGAATTCAGCGATGGAGAACTTAACTATAAATTCCAATTTCTTGCAAACCTGGGGCTCTTGCTACTCTTAAAGCTAAAGGTAATACAAGGAAGCATTTACCAAAGCCACCCATAAACTGATAGCTTCCCTTCAATGGCCAGTAATTGTATACCTTAAAGAAGAATTAAATAAAAAACCATTCCTGTATGAGTAGCTCAAACAAAGTCACCAAACACCTCTAGAATGAACACTTTCAGACCACAGATGTTTAGCAAAGCGAAAGTGTTGCAAATAAAGGCCATGAAATCTGACAAGAATTGATGCACCACTAGATATTGCCAAATGGAAGTTAGAATTTGTCCCTGACATTTAAAGGGAGATGTTAATGGTTTTAGGTCAATCTCACGCTCAGTTTATTTTCTTCTCCAACAGGCTTTTATAACATCTAAAATAAAGACAGTTAGAACATGTAAAAAGAAGACAGCAGCTCCGCCTGCCAGCTAAAAAGGAAAATACAGATATTATTATGCAATATATTATATTTATTTGGCTAATTAAAAAAAACAAAAACTTTTTTTAATTTTTATATTCTTTACCACAATAAATAAATATGTACAAAACCACTACACACTGCTGTTAACGCGGGTATCTGTAGGGTTTAATGCTACATCGTTTTACAGCTGTGTAGAAAGTGCAGTGTAGATAACAAATTTGTGTCCAGAAAATATTTATGTTCTAAGAAATGAACGTATGACTTCCTCCCAGTTATTTCTGTTAGGAAAGGTATGTCCTCCTTCCAAGACGTAGTCATAGAAAATGAACAGACCTCCCAGTGTCTCAGCCTTTATTTCCAAAGACAAAGGGGATACTTTGACATTGGCCATGTGGTTATAATAAAGGCAGACCCTCGAACTTAGCAGTCAGTTTGAGGAAGTACACAATGAGTCCTAAATAAAGTACAGAGGGATGTAAGAAGCTGCTATAAAGTGTGTAAACCACCTCTACACTCCCCCACCCCTTTCTTTCTCATTTGTTTTTTTTCCCCTCTTCCCTCTCCCCCTTTCCTATACCACCCTCCCCTCAATGTGAGCTATCCTCCTCCCAATCACCAACCCCTCCACAACTTCCACAATGTCTTACCACTTCAGCCATCTCCATATTTTACCCCTACCCATTAAAAGCTAGTCATTCAGATGTCACAGCGGTGACATCCGCTCTGTATTGCTGTGATCTGGAAGGGATCTGTGCTCCTAATCAGCCCGTGGGAAAGGGGCCTAAGTGTACAACCACATGATACCTTTCCCCGTCATAATTCCCAACTCTTTTTCTCCACCTGGGAGTGTTGGGTGTTCTTGGTAGGCTTTGTATGTTCTAGCACAGGCATGGAAAATCCCTGGTACATGTGCCCAGACAGGCATGAAATGCTGTTTGTGCTGGCACCCACTGTCATTGGCTGTAATTGACAGCTCACTAGGCTGTTAATTACAAAGCCTGTCTCAACCACCTCCCTGAAGTCACTGGAAGCCTGCCGGTAGCTGAGGACATTGGTGTGCTGTGTTGAAGAAACCCATCCTCGCTCCTACAGCAATGCCATAAATTACTAAAGGTACAGGGTTGGGGGCTGATCAAAGGTCTGAAATGTATGCATTGGGGCTGATTGGAGATGCGTGCATGGGCTGAACATGTTTGGTGTGCACCAGTTAAATTCTATGACTCTTGTCAATTGTTATGGAAATACAGTATATAAGTAATCATTTCAACATGAGTTTATAAACAAGTTTTGAAATATGTAAAATACACATATTTCTCAAGTGCTAGAATTCCTGAGTCACTTGCCCACTTGATTTGACTATTATGGTGAGGGGATGGTTTCCATGTTGCCTATTGGATAATTATGTATTTTATATTATTATATTATAGAGAGGAATAGTGTTGTGTTCATGTCATACATTAGACAACCAGCATGCCAGTAAATAATAGTATGTTGGACTCTTGGTTTGTTTTCAATTTTTGCACGTATAGTTGTAGTTGTAAGTTTGGCAAGTTAAACTAATTCATTATAATAATTATATAATCATTAATTAGTTTAACTTACCATTACCAGAACAACTAAGAGTGCAAACGTTGAAAACAAACTAAGACTCCGACACGCTTTTGTTTACTGGCACGCTGGTTGTCTAATGATGAAACATGACACTGTTTCCTCCATGTAATATAAAATAAATAATAATCCAGTAAGGAAAATAGACCCCCCAAACCCGGCCACATCAAGTGTGCAATTGACCAAGGAATTCAAGCACAAGAGTCCTTGATATATATATGGGTATTTTTCAGATTTCAAAACTTGTTTATAAGCTCATATTGGAACGAGTACTTATTTTTTTCCATAACAATTGGCAAGCAACATATAACTAATGAACACTCATCCAAAGTAGAATTACAAGATCCTATCCATATGACTGGTACAGTCACACTTTGGTAAAATAGTGTTTATTCATAGTGAATTGACGAAGGGTGTTTCATGATTTTATTGGAAACCAAAGCAATGTTTTCCTAATATTTTTTTCATTCTAAAATAGGCGATAGAAGAAATTAAGCTCATGATCAGTAATAGCTTATATCTCCCTAACTAATATCTTAGCCTTTTGTGGACTCCAGCTTGTACAATAACACACTGTCATTTTAGAGATAGCTGGGTAGAGGTCTAACGGGAGATTTCTGCCTAATCCTCATCCAACTCCAGCCCCATTACAGCCAGGGCATTTCAATGCTATGAAAATGTGTCAAGCGCCCCTCGTTCTTCATAAAAATAAATGGGAAACTCCAGAAGAACAGCTTCCATGTGTTGTGAACAGTAGAGGGTTTTTGTCATATTACCTGCTTCCCATACACCAGACGTTTCTACAGATGTGCTTAGCTGCATAGCAACTAGCACAATCGGTACGTTTAGTACTGATGATAGCATGACACAACAGGTATACAACATGTCCATGTAGAAAATATTTTTTTAAAAATCACAACTAAACATTAACGAAAACCCAAAACAATAAAATACACAAAACATTTTTTTTTAGTAGTCAAAATCCCAAATTCACATTGAATTATCTGATATAAAAACATAGAATCTACTGATATCTAGGAGTTGGGGGCGACAAAACAAGGTAACAAAAGATCCTGATAATAAGTGTTGGGACAGTGGCATCACCAGGGGGGTGCAGCTGGCACCCAGGTGACACCATTGGAGGGGTGACACCAAAAGGACTGACAGTCATTTTGGTTTCACCCCCTCTAAAAAAAAAGCCCAACAGTGTTAGGACCTCTCTCCTAACACTGTCGGGCTTTCTTTCTGACCCGGCAGCATACCTCATGCCGCCCGGTGAACGTCCCCTCCTCTCTCTGCCGGCGTCCAACACCAAGATGGCCAGCGGCAGGCGTCAATTAGATAGCCACGCATGCGCGATGGCGTCATCACGCACACGCGTGGTGACGTCACGCGCAATGATGTCATGGCAGGGTGTCACTCGGTCACCGTTCCTGGGTGACACCTGGCCTCGGGACGAAGGAGTTGGGAGACTAATTCTAAGGTCAAAAATGCAGACTTTGCGAGTATTAGGCCCCACTCACACCTGTAAATTCAGGTGCAATTAGCGATTCCTGCAGCAGGAATCCCTATTTTGCAGTTCATAACATACGATTACATGCGGTGTGGCAGCGTATAAATGCTCAGGCTGTCACCCGATCATTAACTTGAATGGGTGACAGCAGCCGCTTGTAAATGGCAGATGAGGGATTCCTGCTGCAGGAAAACACAAGTTCCTGATGCTGGGATCCTTAATCGCACCTGAACTTACAGCTGTGAATGGGGTCTGGCTTTTCCAAAAGCAATCTATGCAACAGCTCATGTGGGATTCTATGTGGCCTGCCCGCAGGCACCCCATACTTATAATGACCCATCAGAAACTTTGGAGTCTTCTGACTGGGTAAATTACCACAATTGTGACATCCCAGTGGTCTGCAAAACATGTTTAAAAGTGAGGATATTTAAAAGGGGAAAGGGGCACAAAAGTCCATATCGGAACGTATATTTGAGATTTTTCCATGGGATCCCACCACACACAAAGACAAGGAATGGGGCATTTTAAAGAGATACTGTCATAAAATGGTCAAGGTTTAATACATGTAGAAAATACATTTATAATACTTACCATTAACAAATCTGTTCACTCCGGAATTTGCTCACTTGCATAACTGGAGCCTTCCCTAGTATCTTCAGTATCTGACACTTTACATCTCTGGAGGGACACATCTGAAAGTGTCAGATACTGTAGATTTTAGTGCTGGCTCTAGCTCAGTGAAGACTGATGCCAATAGATTTTTTTTCATAAGTATTATAAATATATTTTCTAAAACTGTGTTTTATTGAACTTTTTATATTTTATGACAGTGTCTATTTAAGGGTTTCCAAGCAACAAATACACAAACCATACAACACTATTTGAAAAAGGCAGAAGTGTTTTTTTTTTAACACTGACTGGAAAGAGATCAATGTAACCCCTGCGGCTGTAGGACATCTCCCTTAGATATGAGATTTTTGAACAAACTGGGTAAAAATCAATTAAGACTATGGAGTGCCTAAAGTTTATATCAAGCTTAACACCTTTTAGTTTGTTAAAGTGACACTAAACTGAGGAGTTAAATCCTAAAAATGCATTCAAGTACCTACCAATTAACAAAAATTAATCTTATTTGTGTATCACTCGGCTGTAGATCCTCCAATAATCTCTGAATTGGTGCTGACACTGTCCTTACTTCTGGAGGGGGGCTACTTTTGTTCCCTATGGTCCCTGTGTGGGTTGTAAAGTAGCCACTGCACTAAGCCTGCTCCTGTGATGGACTGCAATCTCATGTTTAGTTTACTAATTTATATTGAGATTGTAATCATCATGGGAGGGAGCTTGGAGTGGTGGCAACTTTACAACACACACAGCGACCATGGGGAGCCCTCCAGAAGGAAGGACAGTATCAGCACCAGTTCAGAGATGATTTGAGGATCTACAGCTGAGTGATAGACAAATAGGCTACAGTTTTGTTAATACTTCAGGTATTTGAATGCGTTTTTCAGATTTAGCTTCTTGGTTTAGTGTCACTTCAAATATACCATTGAAACATTTACAGGGTTATTCACAAAAGAGCTTGGAGAAGGCAGGAGAAGTGAACAATCTAGGACAACATAGCTGAACTGGAAAGTGAGTTGAATTGGAGAACTTTTCCAAATCAGCTATTTTGGCCTAGATTGCTCACTTCTCATGCCTTCTCCAAACTCTTCACCCTTTTGTGAATAGCCCTGAAGTGCATGTTATACACATGTTTTTTCTAGTGGTTATTCTTTTCACATTGCATTACATTTGTTTCATAGCTATTATCTATTGTATTTGATTTTTCATTTTGGATCTTTTGTAGCAATGTATTTACACTGAGGTGCATGTTATACACATGCGTTTCTTCTTTGATTCGCACTTTTTACACATTGTATCACATTATTTCACGGCCAGTATCTACTATATCTGACACTTTTGTAGATTAATTCACACAGCTGTGTTATGGGGAAGCAAAAATGGGGAAATGTTCTATAGTTTCTACAGTTCTGTCCTAGGGTGATAACGTGGTCCTCCATAGATCCATGATTAGAGTGATTAGTATTGTTACCCTAGGACAAGGTGTTACTTTAACTTTGAATTCGGAAGATGCAGGACAGAAAATCTAGTCATGTGATGACCATATCTGCCCCAGGTTAGGATCCTTGAGCAATCACTTTTATAGTTCCTCACACAGTCTGAACTGTAGCGCTGACCCTGCATGTTTGTGCAGCCAACATTGTTAGGGCTTTTATGTGCGGACGTTTGTAAGTTGCAGCTTTTTCACTAGAATGTATCTTACATTTCTAGAAATGTGTTTGCATGTGTTTCAAGAGACACTACACTGAAGGACCATGAACTGACCTCATGCTGCCTGGTTATCATGCTGATCCAATAGCTTCCAAACTTTCTCAGGGACAGAAAAACAAGGAGCTGGGCCTTAAACATGCAGTAAACACTTAATGAGTACACCACCATAGCAAACAACGTCTTTCATTGCATCAGGTTCCAAAAACATTTCACAGACTACAGTGATTACGAACCCATGGAGGTGGGCTGAAAATAAACCCTAAATAGATTACATTAGTTTGCTCTGCGCACTGTGTATCATAAAGATTTGTTATTTTGTTGCCCAAAGAATAATGTACTCCAACTTTCTTTTTAATTCTTTTTGCATCTCAGTGCTGCTGATCTCCTCTAGCTGCTTCCTGTTTACATGCACTCACTCCAATGTCGGTAGTACGTCATTACTCTTGACCCTCATCAGCTCAGTCCTAACTAGTTATGTGACACTGTTGTAAATATAAGTTTAGCGGCAGTGCAGGCATCTTAACAAACTTCTGGTCACTATAGAAGCCTGGAGTTAGTGTACAATTTTTCTCCTGACTTCCAGCTTTCTGGTAGAAGCGCTTCTATGGACTTTTTCACCATTGCCAATATTTTATTCTAAAGGGTCTCCGCTTTAGAAAATATTTAATGTTTTGGTGGTTTTAAGTAATCTTCAGGCCTAAAAATATACGTATTTTAACATGTTTGCAAAATATAGTTCTGACAGGATTATACTCTCCTCATACAGTCCTCTCTCAGGATCACACTTTCCCATATTGACCTGTCCACATACAGCCCTCTTGCAGGATCACACTGTTAACATCCATCATATAGTCCTCCTCCAGCATCACACTCGTCCATTCCATCATACAGTCCTCCTCCAGGATCCCACTCTTGCCATCCATCATACAGTCCTCTCCCAGGATCACACTCTCCCCATACATCATACAGTCCTCCTCCAGGATAACACTCTCCCCTTACAGTCCTCCTCCAGGATCACACACAGGACCACAATACAGCAGCTAGTGGGCTAGTGTAATAGCCAGCCTGCTATTAGCCATTTCAAATTGGCCTCCAGGATCACACTCTCCATATACAGTCCTCCTCCAGGATCACACCCTGCCCATACATCATACAGTCCTCCTCCAGGATCACACTCTCCCCATACAGTCCTTCTCCAGGATCACACTCTCCTTATAGAGTTCTCCTCCAGGATCACACTCTCCCCATATATCATACAGTCCTCTCCCAGGATCACACTCTCCTCATACAGTCCTCCTCCAGGATCACAATCTCACTACACAGTCCTCCTCCAGGATCACACTCTCCCCATATATCATACAGTCCTCCTCCAGGATCACACGCCCCATCCATCATACAGTCCTCTCCCAGGATCACACTCTCACTATACAGTCCTCCTCCAGGATCACACTCTCCATCTACAGTCCTCCTCCAGGATCATACACCATACAGTCCTCCTCCAGGATCACAGTCTACATATACAATCCTCCTCCAGGATCACAATCTCCCTGTACAGTCCTCTCCCATGATCACACTCTCCCCATACATCATACAGTCCTCCTCCAGGATCACAATCTCCCTATACAGTCCTCTCCCATGATCACACTCTCCCCATACATCATACAGTTCTCCTCTAGGATCACAATCTCCCGATACAGTCCTCTCCCATGAACACACGCTCCCTATCCTTCACAGTCCTCCTCCAGGATCAAACTTTCCCTATACAGTCCTCTCCCATGATCACACCCTCCCCATCCTTCACACAGTCCTCTTGTCACATGGCCTGTGCTTCCATGTGTTCTTCTTCCAGCGGGCTTGGTTGCCATGGTGACGCTTGTCTCCTGTGGAAGGTGAATCCTATCTCGTCTCTCCTCCTCTTCTCTGCCCTCACAGGCTCTCCGTCAGCAGTCTGAACAGTGTGGGCAGCGCTCGGGAACCGGAGCCCGCTGGCAGGCTGGCATGGAGGAGGAAGCACTAAGGCCCGGAGCTTGGTGTAGGCCGGGTTCGGTGCGTGCCCTCAGTCAGTAGGTCTGTCTGGGGCCTGTACCGGCCTGCACCGTGCCGCACATTGAGCCGGCAGGTAGCAGAGGGTGCAGCGGGAGTACATAGGAATCCTTTCCAGTGACATCAGACGAGAAGACGGCCAACACCGAGCTCGGCATGAAGAGCCGCACCGGGAGAGCGGGGTGAGTCAGGGAGACTTCCATTCATCAACAACCTGCCATGTGTCACCCAATGCCACCTGTCCGCTACACCTTGTATGGCTTTCATAGCACTTTTACCTCCCCACTTCTCACCACATATGTATGTTGGTTACCATTCCTATGTACTATATACTATCTCCTAATGTATTTGTTTGGACCCTCCACTGTCACACTCACTGATCTGACCTCTGTAATTATAGACCCAGTGGCTGGACTTTACTAATAGTGAACCCTCCTCTGGGGGCATGGGACCATGGTAAATACATTCAGGATGGAGAGGTGAGGTGATGTTCTGGGGTCATGGGGTCCCGGGGGTTATGAATGTGCTGGCATGGAATGGTCACGGGGGGGTACTAAACTGAGGAGTTAAATCCTAAAAATGCATTCAAGTACCTACCAATTAACAAAAATTAATCTTATTTGTGTATCACTCGGCTGTAGATCCTCCAATAATCTCTGAATTGGTGCTGACACTGTCCTTACTTCTGGAGGGGGGCTACTTTTGTTCCCTATGGTCCCTGTGTGGGTTGTAAAGTAGCCACTGCACTAAGCCTGCTCCTGTGATGGACTGCAATCTCATGTTTAGTTTACTAATTTATATTGAGATTGTAATCATCATGGGAGGGAGCTTGGAGTGGTGGCAACTTTACAACACACACAGCGACCATGGGGAGCCCTCCAGAAGGAAGGACAGTATCAGCACCAGTTCAGAGATGATTTGAGGATCTACAGCTGAGTGATAGACAAATAGGCTACAGTTTTGTTAATACTTCAGGTATTTGAATGCGTTTTTCAGATTTAGCTTCTTGGTTTAGTGTCACTTCAAATATACCATTGAAACATTTACAGGGTTATTCACAAAAGAGCTTGGAGAAGGCAGGAGAAGTGAACAATCTAGGACAACATAGCTGAACTGGAAAGTGAGTTGAATTGGAGAACTTTTCCAAATCAGCTATTTTGGCCTAGATTGCTCACTTCTCATGCCTTCTCCAAACTCTTCACCCTTTTGTGAATAGCCCTGAAGTGCATGTTATACACATGTTTTTTCTAGTGGTTATTCTTTTCACATTGCATTACATTTGTTTCATAGCTATTATCTATTGTATTTGATTTTTCATTTTGGATCTTTTGTAGCAATGTATTTACACTGAGGTGCATGTTATACACATGCGTTTCTTCTTTGATTCGCACTTTTTACACATTGTATCACATTATTTCACGGCCAGTATCTACTATATCTGACACTTTTGTAGATTAATTCACACAGCTGTGTTATGGGGAAGCAAAAATGGGGAAATGTTCTATAGTTTCTACAGTTCTGTCCTAGGGTGATAACGTGGTCCTCCATAGATCCATGATTAGAGTGATTAGTATTGTTACCCTAGGACAAGGTGTTACTTTAACTTTGAATTCGGAAGATGCAGGACAGAAAATCTAGTCATGTGATGACCATATCTGCCCCAGGTTAGGATCCTTGAGCAATCACTTTTATAGTTCCTCACACAGTCTGAACTGTAGCGCTGACCCTGCATGTTTGTGCAGCCAACATTGTTAGGGCTTTTATGTGCGGACGTTTGTAAGTTGCAGCTTTTTCACTAGAATGTATCTTACATTTCTAGAAATGTGTTTGCATGTGTTTCAAGAGACACTACACTGAAGGACCATGAACTGACCTCATGCTGCCTGGTTATCATGCTGATCCAATAGCTTCCAAACTTTCTCAGGGACAGAAAAACAAGGAGCTGGGCCTTAAACATGCAGTAAACACTTAATGAGTACACCACCATAGCAAACAACGTCTTTCATTGCATCAGGTTCCAAAAACATTTCACAGACTACAGTGATTACGAACCCATGGAGGTGGGCTGAAAATAAACCCTAAATAGATTACATTAGTTTGCTCTGCGCACTGTGTATCATAAAGATTTGTTATTTTGTTGCCCAAAGAATAATGTACTCCAACTTTCTTTTTAATTCTTTTTGCATCTCAGTGCTGCTGATCTCCTCTAGCTGCTTCCTGTTTACATGCACTCACTCCAATGTCGGTAGTACGTCATTACTCTTGACCCTCATCAGCTCAGTCCTAACTAGTTATGTGACACTGTTGTAAATATAAGTTTAGCGGCAGTGCAGGCATCTTAACAAACTTCTGGTCACTATAGAAGCCTGGAGTTAGTGTACAATTTTTCTCCTGACTTCCAGCTTTCTGGTAGAAGCGCTTCTATGGACTTTTTCACCATTGCCAATATTTTATTCTAAAGGGTCTCCGCTTTAGAAAATATTTAATGTTTTGGTGGTTTTAAGTAATCTTCAGGCCTAAAAATATACGTATTTTAACATGTTTGCAAAATATAGTTCTGACAGGATTATACTCTCCTCATACAGTCCTCTCTCAGGATCACACTTTCCCATATTGACCTGTCCACATACAGCCCTCTTGCAGGATCACACTGTTAACATCCATCATATAGTCCTCCTCCAGCATCACACTCGTCCATTCCATCATACAGTCCTCCTCCAGGATCCCACTCTTGCCATCCATCATACAGTCCTCTCCCAGGATCACACTCTCCCCATACATCATACAGTCCTCCTCCAGGATAACACTCTCCCCTTACAGTCCTCCTCCAGGATCACACACAGGACCACAATACAGCAGCTAGTGGGCTAGTGTAATAGCCAGCCTGCTATTAGCCATTTCAAATTGGCCTCCAGGATCACACTCTCCATATACAGTCCTCCTCCAGGATCACACCCTGCCCATACATCATACAGTCCTCCTCCAGGATCACACTCTCCCCATACAGTCCTTCTCCAGGATCACACTCTCCTTATAGAGTTCTCCTCCAGGATCACACTCTCCCCATATATCATACAGTCCTCTCCCAGGATCACACTCTCCTCATACAGTCCTCCTCCAGGATCACAATCTCACTACACAGTCCTCCTCCAGGATCACACTCTCCCCATATATCATACAGTCCTCCTCCAGGATCACACGCCCCATCCATCATACAGTCCTCTCCCAGGATCACACTCTCACTATACAGTCCTCCTCCAGGATCACACTCTCCATCTACAGTCCTCCTCCAGGATCATACACCATACAGTCCTCCTCCAGGATCACAGTCTACATATACAATCCTCCTCCAGGATCACAATCTCCCTGTACAGTCCTCTCCCATGATCACACTCTCCCCATACATCATACAGTCCTCCTCCAGGATCACAATCTCCCTATACAGTCCTCTCCCATGATCACACTCTCCCCATACATCATACAGTTCTCCTCTAGGATCACAATCTCCCGATACAGTCCTCTCCCATGAACACACGCTCCCTATCCTTCACAGTCCTCCTCCAGGATCAAACTTTCCCTATACAGTCCTCTCCCATGATCACACCCTCCCCATCCTTCACACAGTCCTCTTGTCACATGGCCTGTGCTTCCATGTGTTCTTCTTCCAGCGGGCTTGGTTGCCATGGTGACGCTTGTCTCCTGTGGAAGGTGAATCCTATCTCGTCTCTCCTCCTCTTCTCTGCCCTCACAGGCTCTCCGTCAGCAGTCTGAACAGTGTGGGCAGCGCTCGGGAACCGGAGCCCGCTGGCAGGCTGGCATGGAGGAGGAAGCACTAAGGCCCGGAGCTTGGTGTAGGCCGGGTTCGGTGCGTGCCCTCAGTCAGTAGGTCTGTCTGGGGCCTGTACCGGCCTGCACACGTGCCCACATTTATTGAGCCGGCAGGTAGCAGAGGGTGCAGCGGGAGTACATAGGAATCCTTTCCAGTGACATCAGACGAGAAGACGGCCAACACCGAGCTCGGCATGAAGAGCCGCACCGGGAGAGCGGGGTGAGTCAGGGAGACTTCCATTCATCAACAACCTGCCATGTGTCACCCAATGCCACCTGTCCGCTACACCTTGTATGGCTTTCATAGCACTTTTACCTCCCCACTTCTCACCACATATGTATGTTGGTTACCATTCCTATGTACTATATACTATCTCCTAATGTATTTGTTTGGACCCTCCACTGTCACACTCACTGATCTGACCTCTGTAATTATAGACCCAGTGGCTGGACTTTACTAATAGTGAACCCTCCTCTGGGGGCATGGGACCATGGTAAATACATTCAGGATGGAGAGGTGAGGTGATGTTCTGGGGTCATGGGGTCCCGGGG
>NW_017306699.1:422393-438873 GCF_000935625.1 Nanorana parkeri | reverse complement strand
GGGGTAGCTGATTGGTGAACGGTTGTTGTGCTGATTGGCGTCCCTTTGACCAAGGGACGTCCGCTGCCCGATCTGCTCTATAATCAGTGAATCAGGAAGCGCTATGCCCTCAGCTGACAGAAACCGGCTGAAGTGCCAGATGAACAGACACAATCCTGTGCATGATTCCCTGTATTGCAGGGCAGGAGAGATATCAGAGGTCTAATAGACTCCTGATGTGTCCATAAAGAGACCCTGTTACCTCCAAATGCCAACACTTAGGGGCTTGTTAGCCCCTTTGTAATAGCAATAAAGTTAAGTAAAAAAAAAATAAAGGTGATAAAAGTTTTTAAAAAAAATTAACACCAACACCGCCACCACCACCACCATCTGCATGCACATTAACGCACATGTGTACATATATGTAAACAGTGATTGCGCAGAAACATGCTGGGTATTGCCACAAATGCGAGAGCAATAATTCTGGGGCCATCATTCGCTGTTAACTCTGAACTGATGATCAGTAAAGTCTTTTAGAGCCCTTTCAGATGGGCGGTCCAATCTCTAAACGGTCTGGCGTCTGTTTACATCCAGCTACCCCCCAGCTCCGGTCAGGTCCGAAAAACAAATGGAAATGAGTTCCGTCTTGCCGAGCCTAATCGTGGCAGATCGGGGGTAATCTGATGTAAATGGACCCATTTCCATTTACATCCCCATAGACCTACAGGGGTCCAGTAATTTCATTTTTTTCCTCAATGGCAAGATGGAGGAATAAATTGGACGGACACGGATGTCACAATGGTGACAACTAATCTATACTGCTCTAAAAGTGAACCGATCCCCTCCCGATTGGAAAGTGTGAAAGGGGACTTATTGCACGGGAACGCACAATTTTGGGGCTGACGTTTTTGGTTTCTATTCACTCAGTGTAACTCCATCTGTTATATGTTACCAAATATTTGGTGTTATATTGATGTGTTTGTGGCACTAAAATTAAGTTTCGTGTATTTTTTCCTAAAAATATCAATTGAATAAACATTTGTACAAACATTGTGCAACATAATAAATGCAGCTCTCATTTTTCTTTTTTAACAGATAAGCTGTCATTTGTTTGCTCTACAAAGGCTCCTGCTTTCAGAAAATATGTAATTGTTTGGGAATTTAAAATAATTTTCTATCCAAAAATTCACATTTTAGCATGTGTGCGCAAAAATAAAAAAATTGCTTTGGTATTAAGGTGGTTAATGACTTGTGGCAGCACAATGTGGGCATTCTGCCTTGTGTCTCCTCCCCTCCCTCCTCCTCCATGTACGGTGCAGGCATTCTGTCCTGTGTCTCCTCCCCTCCCTCCTCCTCCTCCATGTACGGTGCGGGCATTCTGTCCTGTGTCTCCTCCCCTCCCTCCTCCTCCTCCATGTACGGTGCGGGCATTCTGTCCTGTGTCTCCTCCCCTCCTTCCTCCTCCTCCATGTACAGTGCGGGCATTCTGTCCTGTGTCTCCTCCCCTCCCTCCTCCTCCATGTACAGTGCGGGCATTCTGTCCTGTGTCTCCTCCCCTCCCTCCTCCTCCATGTACAGTGCGGGCATTCTGTCCTGTGTCTCCTCCCCTCCCTCCTCCTCCATGTACAGTGCGGGCATTCTGTCCTGTGTCTCCTCCCCTCCCTCCTCCTCCATGTACAGTGCGGGCATTCTGTCCTGTGTCTCCTCCCCTCCCTCCTCCTCCGTGTACAGTGCGGGCATTCTGTCCTGTGTCTCCTCCCCTCCCTCCTCCTCCGTGTACAGTGCGGGCATTCTGTCCTGTGTCTCCTCCCCTCCCTCCTCCTCCGTGTACAGTGCGGGCATTCTGTCCTGTGTCTCCTCCCCTCCCTCCTCCTCCTCCATGTACAGTGCGGGCATTCTGTCCTGTGTCTCCTCCCCTTCCTCCTCCTCCATGTACAGTGCGGGCATTCTGTCCTGTGTCTCCTCCCCTTCCTCCTCCTCCGTGTACAGTGTGGGCATTCTGTCCTGTGTCTCCTCCCCTCCCTCCTCCTCCGTGTACAGTGCGGGCATTCTGTCCTGTGTCTCCTCCCCTCCTCCATGTACGGTGCAGACATTCTGTCCTGTGTCTCCTCCCCTCCCTCCTCCTCCATTTACAATGCGGGCATTCTGCCCTGTGTCTCCTCCTCTCCCTCCTCCTCCATATACAGTGCGGGCATTCTGTCCTGTGTCTCCTCCCCTCCCTCCTCCTCCGTGTACAGTGCGGGCATTCTGTCCTGTGTCTCCTCCCCTCCCTCCTCCTCCATGTACAGTGCAGGCATTCATAAGAAGCTTACAGTGTTCAGTAAAATAAGAGTAAGCTATTTCAGTACAGAAGTACAACTGTGCAAAACTGAAGGTAAGGCTGAAATTCAGCCTTAATTATCACTGCCCAACATCTTTCTTGTTTTGATTGCAGTCATTCCCTGACTGCCCCCTTACTGTGCTCTTGGTATGCTGGCGGCCCTTTTCCTTCCTCCGGAATACAGTGGTGTTGTCATCTGCTGACTATCCCCCTGCTTTATCTTAGGTATCCAGAGATTGACCATTCTCTTCATTTTATTTAAACTAGGAATGCACTGATACCGATACTAGTATCTGTGCCGATACCAAGTATTTGGGCGAGAACTCCGATTCTTACCCTCAATACCAGAACTTCAGTTCAGAGGGAGATTTCCTCCGACCAACAGTGCCGCGAGAGAACATGGAGCCGGTTTCCCAGCCAATCAGGAAGCCGGGCGGTGGGTAATGACTTGCCACCCAGCTCCCTGATTGGCCGGGAAGCCAGCTCCATGCTCTTTGGCCCCCTCGATGCTGATTGGCTGGGAAACCAGCCTCCCGGCCAATCAGCATGGAGCCGGCAAAACAGCATGGAGCCGGCTTCCCGGGCAATCAAGAATGTCTGACATGCAGCATCATCATGCATATATAATTTGATTGGGTAGATGTTGAGGAGTGACAACGCTAACCAGAGCTGCAAATCAGTGAAGGCAATATAGTTTAGTCGACCGTAAACCTTAAAAGAACTACGGCTAAACCTTTTTTGGCATTAGTTCTCTTTTGGATCACAGGAGGACATTTACTATTGTCCTTCTCTGACCCAAAACTTTGCATATAGCAGGCTATTGCCAGCTATATGCTGACAGCGCTGAGCCGCACTGAAGACCGGACAGTTTCTGACAATATCATTGGAATCCACCCCGTTGCCTGATTGACAGCTGGCTCTGCCTCTATGGATCAACAGGTAATTGAGGCTATAGCAACAAATTGGAAATGCTGCATAATATGAAAGTGATTCAATTAACATGTAGAAAGTACAGGGTAATTATTATTTTTGACCCCCAAACCTTTAGCATTCATTAGTGGCTAGCAGTTATGTATTCATTACAAAAAATAAATGTATTTGTAAATGCATCCAGTGTATGTACCTGATACTGTCTTGTTAGCTTCCTGGAATCCTCGGTATAGCTGTACAAAACAGGGAGAGGGAGTGCCAATACTGCACATATGCAGACCGTGATCATGCTAACGTGATAAGAAAGCAGAGAGAGCAGAAGGATGACCTCATTCATGTACCGATTCTTCAAGCTGGAGGTTTGCCTGGTCCAGCTGTACTACTATAGATGCAGTGCAGATCCTATAGCTATGTATGCTGTATGCAGAGATAGCTATAGGAAATTAGAAATCCGTACCCATATATGTGTATTTACCTCTGCAAATGCATACATTTTAAAACGTGCTAACATTTTGTGGTATAAAGCCTAACACATAAAATAAATGTGTTTTAAAAGCTTGCAATAAATGGTATCACTTTAATGAGCAACTCCACCCAAAATACATTTCTCTATAATGGGGGAAGATAGCAGGGTTGATCATTCCCACCCCCGTGTTGCTGTGTTTTTCTTGAACTCACCAAAGAAAGTTCCTACGAAGACTGCAATATGAGCCTGTAAAAAAAGAAGAGGATTCTCAGCCAAGCTCACTACGTATCATAACCACATCTGAGTGGCAGGGAATACCTAACAGGGAATCAAGCCTTTCCCCCATGGTACCCAATATATAGATATCCTTTTGTTTTACAAAAGTGTTTAGTGAAAGGAAAAAAAAGAGTAATACAGAAAAACCATATAAATTCGATAGATTCGCATAGATCAAGTAAGTCAAGCGGAATGGGCTAACCGAAACAAAAATAAACAGTCAGCCAATTAAACACAACTTCTGAAACATAGTTACCAACATCCCACAACAGTCCTGAGACTAAAGTGGTAACATCAAAAAAGGACAAAGGCTATATGTAGTACAAACGACCCATAGTCCAGACTGTAACTACTAA
The DNA here is from genome assembly GCF_000935625.1 of Nanorana parkeri. Lineage (NCBI taxonomy): Eukaryota > Metazoa > Chordata > Amphibia > Anura > Dicroglossidae > Nanorana > Nanorana parkeri. The sequence goes on along the minus strand of NW_017306699.1, from coordinate 434,546 downwards.
GGGAAACCTCAGTGAAGAAGGAGGAGGGGGGAAAAAAGACAGAGAAAAGAACACAAAGAAAGGCTGCATGGGAGACCAGAGGGGACCACGGCACACCCAATAAATGATCTGCAATCAAAAAGAGAGTAGGGCATGATCCAAGTGCAACGAATGGACATAGTCCAGCCAAGGAGACCAAGTCTTTTGAAAAGATGAATAGGAATCTTTCAAGATATTTGTGAGCTTCTCGTGCACCATAATACCCCTGACTCGCTGTTCAACCTCTGAAAATGCATAGTCGGCTGTTTCCAAGCCTTGGCAAAAGTCTGTTCGGTTGCCAATAGATAGATGTTGCCAGTTTCCTACCCCTCTTAGAGAGACACGTGAGCGGCCTTCCCAACAAAGCCTCCCAAGGATTCTGAACAAAAAGATTGGGTAAAAACCATCTGTATCAAGTTATAGACCCGGATCCACAGCCTCTGCACCTTCGGGCACTGCCACCAGATATAAAAAAGTGTGCCCCGCACCGCACAACCCCGAAAACACTGAGGGGAGGCTGCAGGCACAAACTTTGTTGTTCTGTCGGGTCATGTACCAACAGAACAGGACCTTGTAAACGTTTCCCTGGGCCAAAACATTGGGTGAGCACTTTGCAGCAGCAAGTAATAACTCGCCCCAAGCAGGGTCCGAAGATTCACCCAGGCTAGCATATAGGGAAGCTTGGCTTCCCCCACACGGGGCAACAACACAGCATATAAAAGACAAATAAGACCTGCATAGTGGGGGTCCGATTTACAGCATGCTTCAAAACAGGTGAGGTTGGGCGGCCAACCCATACAATGCTGAAGGAGTGAGCGAACATTACTACGAATCTGGAAATATCTTAAGTTCTCCACAAGAGGAATGCGCCAGTGGGTGCGCAAATATTGGAAAGATTTCATTCCATCCAGGGACAACAGATCATGAACAGAAATGGGGGCTCCCCTGTATAGATATTTATTTGAAATAATCTGCTCTATTAGCTCCAAAGAAAGAAAAATCAGTTTTGAGTGGAGTTGCTCTTTAACTACAAACTTTCTGCTAAGCAAAGAAGCAGGCTTTTCAGAGCTGACACTTATTCATCAAGAGTCACCTAAACAATTTACTTTTCAACCTCTTGCTCATTATATTTAATATATTCTCATGCCGGTGTATACCTTTGTTTAAGTTCATTATCGGTAAGGGAAAGGTGGGCATTTCTGATTGATTGTTTTCTACCACAGAGAACACTGATCAATATAGAATATGTAAATGTGACTAAAAAGAAAAAAAATAGCACAATTATTTTGTTTTTTAATGAAAATAAGCGCTTAAAGTGACATTAAAGGATCATTTTGTTTTCCCTCCCCCCAATGTAAATGAAAGCACTTACCTTAAATGATGTTTCTTAATCCGATCTTCCTCTTCTTTCCTGCCCTTTTGAGCCTTCTTTCCAGCGCTGCGGCGGGTCTCCGATCCAGCGCTGACTTCTCTGTGCTTGCTGTCACTTCCTGTCCCACGGTGTCTGTCCGGGTGCACGCGTCCATAGACCTACCTTGCGTCTCTCCTCGTCTCCCAGCCAAAAATCGGAACTGCGCATGCGCCCGCCCCAAGATGCTTTGCACCGGCCTGAGCAGTTTCGGTTTTTCGGACCGGAGCGCGCAGCGAAGACGGGGGTAAGTTTAAACCGCTTTTAAAGCGGTTGTTTTTTTTTAAACTTTCTGCATATATCTAGTGCTTGCTAGCAGTAGATATATGCAAAAAAACCCAGAGGGTCTAGAAACCCTACAAATCTCTCACTGCAATACTCACATCATCACCAGCACTGTCCCACCAGCAATAGGGTCCAGCACCAGTTCTTCATACACCAGGACATCAAGGATTCACCGCCTGGGGTTACATTATCAAGCTGCGCCATACAGTATATTGATGTGGCACCATTCTCTGCAACACTCAGGACCTGTCCACCAACAGAGGAAGAGGATCCCAGACTGAAATCCCACAGGAAGAAAGTAGGGCTGGGGAAATGAATGATTAATTCCTCGATTAATCGTTAAACTTTTTGATCGATTAAAATTCTTTTGATCGAAAATGAAAAGACTCAGCTCTACGCCGGCTTTTGGGAGTCCTGTCGGAGATCTGGTGACGTCACGAACATCGACGTCACCGGACTCCTCCCCCCTTCCCCAGGTGTTTGTATAGGCCAATGTAGTTGGATCTGTATGCGCGTTATAATTAATGGAAATGAATCGATTAAAAAAAATTTGATTCATCGAATACGAAAATTTTAATCATTACCAGCCCTAGAAGAAAGGTATGTATACACAACTTTTTAAGGAAATAAGAGCAGCAAGGGTGGCCTTTTTCTTAAGGTGCCCATACACCTGCCAATTATCGTACGATAATCGCGGGAAATCCCGCGATAGTACCATAATCGGCAGGTGTATGGAAGGCGTGCGACTGTTTCTACTGTTTGTCTTACGAGCAGGCTCAAAAACCCGCCGAGATCGTACGTTTTTTAAATTACCTTACAACCATCGCAAGACAAAAGTCTTGCGATGGTTGTAAGGTGTATGGGCACATTCAGACTAATTGGTTTACCCTCAGTAAAGTCTCATGTTTACTTTTTGATCTGCTAATAGACTGCAGAGGCATGGATCAGGTGTTCAGTTTTGACTTACTGTAAAATACCTTTTTCTTTTGGAGTGGCCTAGACTACTTTCCACCTTACTACACTACAATCCCATCCTGTGGTTAAAACAAACAATAGAAGTGATTCCTCACAGGGGACTGAATCATAGTCACGCTCCCTGCCTCTATAACCCAATTGTGCTAAGTCACAGATTCTTGTCCTCTTAATACTCATGTGGGTGGCAGGAAAGAGGAAGACGCAGACAGACAGAGATTCTGCACAGTCTTGAGAAGTAAGATCAGATGATTAACTCCTGGATGGTCATGCTGCATTAGAGGTTTCAGCTGCTCTGCTCAAACATCGTATTTTTTCAGTGAGCTTGAGAAAATATGACAATGTAAAAAAGACATTAGGCAATAAGTGAGTTTCTAACCTCAATGCACTGTGTTTACCTGCACTAGTATACCCATGTTTCCGCAGCACTAGCTGTTCCCCACAAAAGCCTACAGACTATCAGCCTGTAACATATTTGACTTTTTTATGGCATGTGCTTAAAAGCCACTGTATGCAGCGATTTGGATACATTTTCCAATAGGGACATTCTACAGGAATGCTGTTCACCTCACCGAAACTGCACAGAAAAACATTAGAAATGGAAACGGGCCCTAAAGCTTAGCATCTCTTTTTCAAAAGCATCCCTGACTCAGCTAAGCGGCAGAGATGGCATCTTACATCACTCCTGCAGCAGCCAAATAGCCAGCCCACTATGCTTCTGCTTTATCATAGTGCCAAGGCAGAAGTTGGCTGCAGGGTATTTTAATTGGCAACTACATTGTTACTGCTGTGTTACTGCACAGTGGTGTATTGTTTAATTATTCTTAGCAAAAGTCTGGATTTGTCAGCTCAAGTGATTAGACTTTTTAACTCTAAAATGTACAACTGAACTAAATGTTTATAGTTAGTGCATTAAGTATCACCCCAGAGCCTGGCCAGATTAGGACACTGGGTAAAAAGATATGCTGAAGACTAGGGATGTTCAGATACCAAGTACAGTACTCGGCACAAGTACAAGTACAGATACTTTTCCAGCTCCAAGACTAGACTAGAGAAAAATTCAAAAGTTAGGAGGCAGCTGTCATTTGTAAGGAGCAGATGGAGCTCCTGGGATTTGTACATCTCTGTTTTAATGCATGACTTTTTAAAATAAATATATATTACGTAGGGATGCACAGATACTTTTTGAGTACCAGTGCAGATATTTGGCATTTTCATGAGAACTACCAGGGTTGCAGTGGTTGCAGCTGGGACCTGGCTCTGGCGCTCCACCACTGTCCTGAAATCATTAGTCTGTATTGTTTTAGAAAAACTGTCACATGACAATAAACAAAAATGTATCAGTACTCGTACTTGTAAGTACTCGGCAAGTACCAGTACTCGCAAAACTGGTATCTGTGCATACATTTATATTTATAAAAACAAAATCGTACATTAAAACAGATGTACAAATCCCAGGAGCTCCGTGTGCTCCTTACACATGACAGCTGCCTCCTAACTTTTGAATTTTTCTCTAGTGTAGTCTTGGAGCTCAAAAGTATCGGTACATGTACTTGTACTTGTACCGAGTACTGTACTTGGTATCTGTGCAACCCTAATATTACGGATGCACTGATACAATTTTTTCAAGTACAAGTACTGATACTTGTCCAAGTACTTACAAGTACAAGTACTTATACATTTGTGTTTAGTGTCATGCGACAGTTTTTCTAAAACAATACAGGCTAATGATTTCAGGACAATGGTGGAGCGCCAGAGCTAGGTACCAGCTGCAAAAGCTGCAACCCTGGTAGTTCTCATGAAAATGCCAAGTATCGGCACTGGTATCTGAACATCCCTACTGAAGACCTTTTGTGCTGTTATTAACACTCACCTTTATTAACCACTCGCTGGCCAGGCCATTTTTCAGTATTGAGCCTTGCGGTACTTTGACTGACATTTATTCCGTCATGCAACGCTGTACTGAAATAAATTATATATCATTTTTTGGGGACAGATAGAGCTTTCTTTTGGTGGTATTTAATCACCACTGGGGGTTTAATTTTTTACTATATTAGGGAAAAGTACTGAATTAAAAAAAAAAACAACTGCTTCCCCTATATTAAATGATAAAACATTTATTATTACCCAATTTTTTGTAAAATACAAAAGATGGGGTCACGTCGGGTAAAAAGACACCAAACATGTCAAGCCTCAAAAAACTACAATACCCAAAATTGGCCATAGGTGACGCTTTAAAAGCTTTTACCGCTCATCAGTTTAGTGTTATCAGTGATTGATAGCCCTAAAATGATTGCTCTCACTCCGACGTTCGCGACGATATGTAACATATGTAGCGCAATTGTCATTTTTGCGTGCTATCGCAGCGAACGCGTATTTACGTTTATATGTGCCTAAATGTGGGGGTGGGGGACTTAAAAATTTGGGGGTTTTTTATTTAGTTTTTTTTATGTGACTTCTATTTATTTTTTTACTCTTTTTATTGGCTATAGAATGTGTATGTGAAACAGCCGGTAACGGCTCTTTGCATTGAACGGGCTTTTTCTGCCCGTGCGCGCGACCTGAAAAAAAAATGACGGCAACCCACAAATGCGAGTCTGCCGTCCGTCCATTTTTTTGCAACGGGCGGATGGCAAGAGGTTAAGGATACAACCTCCTGACCCAAAGCTGGTGATTTGGGAAAGCCAGCCAATTATACCCCTGTAGAATCCAGTGGTAGGCTGGAGAGCCTGAAAAATCCAGTGAAGCAGCTTTCATTTTTGGCATGAAACTACTTCTTCTTTTCCAGCACAGGACCCTTAGCCTACCTATATTTTTTCTGGTGCCCAAAAAGCACACAAGTTACTACTTAAAAAATAGTGTTGAGTAGATGTCCTATTTAATTTGCCCAGAATTGCCACCCTTTAGGACTTGTGCACATGGACATTTGACAAGTCACCGTAAATGCAAAATCGAAACAGCGCAAAGCAATTCATATACTGATCACTGATTGGTACACTGATCACAAACAAGGGCATATCAATGCAAGTCAGAAGCAAGACAAATCATTACAAAAGCATATTGCATTTGACTTGCTTCTGAGTTGGAGACACTAACAAGGCTATTTTGATGCACTTTTTTTTCTCTTTGCTTAATCCTGAACAGTAGCAATACTCACTGAGCACCCCGCATAGCAGATACAGTATATCGCAGCAGAGACAGACAATGCCATGAGTCATCTTTGTGCTCTTCTAGTAGTTACTACCTGAACACAGAGCAAACGGATGACTCATTTCTGCATTAGGACACAGGTGGCAGGGTTTTCTCCCATTAGATATTCCAGTTGTTTTGCTTCCTTTAAGGAATATAGCCTATATGCTACATTTCAGGAGCTCTTCATCATTGTTATAGTGGACTAATGTATAAAATACTTACCAGTATGTCTAAAATGAGTGTCTATATTGATCAGAGCAGCCTGATACTCAAATCTCTGTTTCTGGATCATTTTATGAAATGTAGATTGTAAATGGTTGCTATAGTCAACATATAGATTTTCTATTCAGACTTATACTTAAACTTATACTGGCTATACGAGGGCCACATCTGAAGCATTTTTTTTTGAAGATTTCTATAAGCTTTTGATTAAAAAAATGGCTGCATGGAAGTGAACTGTCCACAGTAACTTGCCTCTTGTGATCGTTATTGCTTCCCATCTTACAACGACCAAATGATTAAAAATGGTATGGAAATTAATTTAAACTGTCTTTTGATTGGTAAGGCAATGATTTTGATTTCTAGTGCAATTTTAATTGATTCAAATAATGATTTGGCTCAAAACCAAGGAAGATGGAAACTGTAGATAACAAGTTGCTGGAGACTGTTCAATTTCATTGAATTTCTTCCCAATTAGAAACTGATATAAAGTTTCCAAAAGCAACATAATTGGCCATGTGTATTCATTTAGAAAGCGCTGATATCTCAGGGACCCCTTAACTTCTCTGATCCTACATATGTCCCAAGTTAAATAAAAATATACAGTATATTGGTTATCCCTAATCAATCCAGTTCTAGTCAACAGCCTTAAGGTGCCCATACACCTTACAACCATCGCACGACTTTCATCGTGCGATGGTTGTAAGGTAATTAAAATTTCGTACGATCTGCCCATCTTGGACAGGCAGATCATACTTGCGATGATTGCAGTGCTGAGCGGGCAGTGTGCGCTTGCGCACACCGGCCCGTTCGGCATTTGTCTTCCGAGAACGCCACTAACCCGCCAACAATCGTACAATTCTCAGCGGGTTTTCAGGCGTGCTCGGGAGACAAAAGATGTGTGACCGTACAGTAGAGACGGTCGCACGCCTTCCATACACCTGACAATTATCGTACGATCGTGGGATCACCCGCGGTTATCGTACGATAATCGTCAGGTGTATGGGCACCTTTACAGTGAACCTGTGTTTTATTGACAAGCCCCCCATACGCTGCTTATATTTACTTATTTTTAGCTGCTCACTGCCACATTTACCTGCTGGGAGAATACAAAAAGCAAGCCAAATTGTTCTGGTACAAAGTACTATGGATTCTCCCCCCATCCCAAGATCACAGCACATAGGCCTGGGTAGCGGTAAATAAGGAGCCCAGCACTGCCCCAACTTACTTCTGCAGATGAATAGGGCAATGGTGGAGAGAAAGGGAGGTGAACATGCGATGCCAGGGTAGGCAGGAAGGCATGGGCAAAGCACAGGTTTACTTAAATCAGTGGTAACATAATTATGATTTCAAACAGAGCTGCAGATCTACCTTGCAAATCAACAATGGTAGTCTTGGTCTATTTGTAATGTAAAGGTGGAATCTTGTTTAAAGTGACATTAAACCTTTATTTTTATTTATTTGTAGACATGGCAGCACCCCTGTGGGATTCAGATGTTTTTTTTTTTAATCTTTCAAGTCGTCGTTCTCTAGTAGTCCCAGCAGTGCCCCCCGCCCCCTGCACGGCTGCCTCCATCAGGTAACTGCTCCTATGGAGGCATCCGTGAGTGCTTGTTCCCAGCTGTGGCTGCGTGCGTCCATAGACACACACAGCCCGGCAGCTGGCCACGCCTCTCCTCTCCGCCCAATAGGTTGATTGACAGCAGAAGGAATTTTATGGCTCCTCTGCCCTCAATCTTTTTCCCCACAACACAGAAAGGTGCAGGGCATTTTTTACTTTAATGCAGAGAATGCATCAAGGTAAACAAATGCCCAGCCTTTCATACTAGGTCAAGTTTGTGGGGCCCTTCAGTAAAAACTGTATTCAAGCAGTGCCCCCTTAAAGTGACATTAAAGCTTTTATTTTAACTTTTTCTATTTATTGTTGTCAGACTTACGTAAAAAGGTTTTTTTAATGCCCTTGTTCTCTAGTGGTATCCAAACCGCTATCCCCACCCCTGTACAGATGCCTCTCTCAGCTCTCTTATCTAGTCAGCTGCTGTGGAGGCAGCACTGCCGTGCCCGCAAATAGCTGTCCATACACAGCGGGGGGAATTTATCAAAACTGGAGCAGACAAAATCTGGAGCAGTTGCCTATGGCAACCAATCAGCTTCTCTCTTCAGTTTGTTAAGTTAAGCTTTGAAAATAAAAGGTGGCTGCTGATTGGTTGCCATGCACATCTGCTCCAGATTTTGTCTGCTTCGGTTTTGATAAATTCCCCTCAGCGTGCGGCTGGCCATGCCCCCACCCTTGCACTCACAGTTTGACTTATGGCCGAGTATCTTCCCAGTCACAGCGGAGGATACAAGTGGCTGCAGGTAAATGTGTGTGTGTGGGGGGGGGGTGCAGGGGTATCGGTGGTTTTAGACAAGTACTGGGTGTTTTTTGCCTTAATGCAGAATACATTAAGGTAAAAAAACATCCAGCCTTTAGTAATGCTTTAAAGTGTATCTAAAGACAAATATATTTATTTGTTTTAGTTCTACATTGAGCGCTGATAGGTTACGACCCCTGTCAGGTTCTAATTGTAGTCTGTGTGCCGTTGTCGTGGTGACTATTGTCACGGGGGTTTAAAGTGATGGAAAATAAAAAATTCTGTGTTCTGTCACCAGAACCAGAATATAGAGGAAGTCTCAGAGGTGTCCCGAGGCCATCCCGCACGCGCGGCCATCTGATCGACGCCTGTCAGCGGCCATCTTGGTGATGAACGCCGGTACCCTCCTCTCTCCTGACACTGTCGGGCTCTTGGTCCATGCCTTGTGACGCCACTGGGAAGTCTTCCAATTGGGACACATTTTTTGGTGAGAACTGTCTGAGAGGCCATCCTCCTCTAGTGACAACTACACCATTGCAAAGTGGGGTTTCTTATTTTGTACACTTATGTGCCGTCATTTCTCACTGCAGTTACCCAGATAGATCTCTCTAAAGGTGGCCATACACTTTACAAACATCGCAAGACCTTAGTCTTGTGATGGTTGTAAAGTAATTTAAAAAACGTACAATCTGCCCATCTTGGACAGGCAGATCGTACTTGCGATCATCGCAAGCCAGCCCCCCTGAGGGGCGGGCTTCCGATGACCGCAAAGCTGAACGGGCAGTGTGCGCGTGCGCACCGGCCCGTTCGGCATTTGTCTCCCGAGCATCATTCAAACCTGCCGAAAATCGTAAGATTCTCGGCTGGTTTTCTATCATGCTCCTTAGACAAAAGACGTGCGACCGTACAGTAGAATCGGTCACACGTCTTCATTCACACTGCACGATTCTCGTACGGTCGTGGGATTTCCCGCGATTCTCGTACGAGAATCGTGCAGTGTATGGGCACCTTAAGGCTGGCCATACACTGTTCATGCGGGCTGAACAAAAAAAAGTGAACCGATTCCTCTATCAACGCTACGAGCGCGTTGATTGAGGAATCCCCGGTGTCAGAATACCCAACAGGGCCGGCAGCTCATTGGCTGTTCCTTCAAAGATTTTGCAACTGGCTCCTTCAATCAGCTGATCGAGAGATGACGGCCGGAAGAGTGCCAACAGCAGCACCAACTGTGCGAACTTCGGCTGGTTCCTCAAGAACCTCCTAATATTCACACAGTGTATGGCCACCGTAGCTCTTGGGCCATACGCCTCTATCAGTGTGCCTGACCTCTACATGCTTCAAGTTTCTCTTGAATAGGACCCCAGCAGACCAGGGCATCCTTCTGTTCCGTCTTTATCCCTTGATAGTATATCATCACCCAACTCTCTCTGACCAAATCTATTGCAGACCAACCCCCTGCAAAGGAGATAGAGAATTGTTGAGTGCCTAAATATTCCTTTGTATTGGCAACCTGACCCATGTACTCATCCCTGTTATATTTCTCGAAGTGTTTCTTGCTGCATACCGTCTTGTCTGCCCCCCTTTTTTTTATAGTTTACTAAAAACAAGCACTCATTTATTCTTCTTGGATTGTACAAGAACGTGGCTCTGTGTGAAAAGAAAACATCTCCGCACATTCTTGGATATTATAATGTATACAATAAAACATCTTAATTGGATGATATGTTTCATCTCATTGATTTGGGATGATTTATTTTTTCCTCGCTACAATATCTTCTGCAACATTTAACACATTTATAACTGTGTGCTATACAATTGAGTGTGTAAATGTCAGAGCTGATCTCAATTATTTCATTAAAGGAACTCTCAAATCTGTGTTAAGAAAGCACACAGGGAATTGATGTGCATTGAATGAGAAACATCAGCATAATATCATTTGTACCTAGTTGAGCTCAGTTAAATATTGAGCAGGAAAGCTTTTTTTCTGATGGAAACTATTATTTCTTCAAATACACTGAAACTGCAGAATGTCTCTTCTTTATGACTAAAGCTCACCGCACGCTATGCAATTTACAATTGTACAATTTAGATCTACCAACAAATGTGTAGTGCAAGACCTGCCTGATTGGGTGCAGATTGATTGGATGGATTAGGTAGGTCCCTATATTACATAGATTTGGTAAATGTAAAATTGATTGTACAAAAATCATATGGTCAGATTGTATTGTGTGTGGTGACTCTTAAGCTGACCATACACCTATAGATTATCTGCAGGATATCTATGGTCAGATGGAAAAAGGGCAACAGATTCCTCCATCTACACTACACCGTGTGGATGGAGGAATCTCCCACTGGGCAAACTTCAGTTTTTGCAGATGGAGATTCTGTTTTCTGGGACTGGACTGGGAGTAGTAAGCGGCCTTACTTTGTAAAATTCAGCAGCATGCAGTTGGGTATCTGAACAATATTCCCTAAGCCTGCGCATTGCTCCCCCTGTCCGCGTGCCTTTGGCTCCGTGGGATTTGAATCTCGTACTTTCAGTATTGCAGGAATCCCCGTTTGAGCCTCTTCAGGAGATTCCGCTTATATCTTTGTCACAGAAAGTGGCCTTTTTGATGGCCATCACTTCCGTTCGGCGGGTGTCGGAGTTGGCTGCCTTGCCCTGCAAGTCCCCATTGCTGGTTTTGCATCGGGACAAGGCGGTTCTCAGTCCTCGGCCGGGGTTCCTGTCGTAGGTTGTGTCGGCATTCCATCTGAATGAGAACATTGGCTTCCCTTCCCTGTGTCCAAAGCCGGTTCATAGGAAGGAGCGTGCGCTCCGCTGTTTGGATGTGGTTTCGCGCTCTTCGTGTTTATTTGGAAGCTACGGCTTCTTTCCGCGGGACCGACTCCCTGTTCGTGCTCACGGAGGGTCCTCGTAAGGGTTGGGCCGCGTCGGCGGCTACCATCTCTAGGTGGATACGTACTGTTGTGACTCAGGCATACGCCGTTAAGGGCGTGAGCCTCCATTTCCTGTCACTGCCCATTCTACTAGGGCTGTTGGGGCTTCCTGGGCTTTCCGCCACGGGGCCTCTGTTTCTCAGGTTTGTAAGGCCGCTACTTGGTCTTCTGTTCACACCTTTGTTAAGTTCTACAAGGTGGACGTGTTAGCATTGACAGATGCTGGTTTGGGGCGCAAAGTGTTGCAGGCGCCGCTTTGAGGGGTCTTTTGGGTGTTTTATTGTTGCCCATCCCTCAGTGTGTTACTGCTTGGTGACGTCCCTACCATTCAGGATCTACGATCTGTTGCCTGTGTCCTTCAATGAACAGGAGAGAAAATAGGATTTTTGTACTCACCGTAAAATCCCCTAATGTCACCTAGGGACCCCCAGAGAAGCTGATGAAGCAGAGATCGGCTTCATCAGCTTCTGTAGCTGGAGAGTGACACTGAATGCAGGAAGTGATGTAATCTACATCACTTCCTGCATTCGGGGACTGGGAGGAGATCAAAGGGAGTTCGTATACTGAACTCCCTTTGATCTCCTGTCCCAGAGCCGTGCCGGGCCCGGCCACATCGGGCACAGCGGTCCGGCAACGGCAGTGACAGCTGCTAATACAAGCGATCAAGCGTCTCTAGAGACGCCCGATTGCTTGAATGTAAAGCTCCCGGCCGGCCGTGTAATTACAATGCTCGTCGGGCTCCACCGTCCTCTCGTCACAAACAAG
>NW_017306699.1:412328-422328 GCF_000935625.1 Nanorana parkeri | reverse complement strand
GGGGGGGCGGTGCTCATCGGCCGCGGTGATCTCCTGTCGGTACGGGTGGCACTCAGGGTCATAGTCTGCTTATCGCATTTCCGGAACGTGCCAGCAGGGGGCGCAGGACGTTTGCAATGCTGTGTTGATGCATATTCACCTGTTAATCTTTCCCTGACTCACAGTTCTGTGGCTGTACTCTCTAGTCAGGTTGGGTGTCGTGGCATAGGTGCAGGGTGGTGAACCTTACTGTGGGGGGTCACCTTCCCGAGGGGGGGGGTTGGGGACAGGCATGGGATTTGACGCCGAATTGTACTGATGGTTTATTGGGGGTGGTCGGCTTACTTGTCGGCTTACGGAGCTGTCCACCTACGTACGTCGGATCACTTGGGGGGTACGAGGCACGGGCTCCGCGCCGATCTGCCTATCGCATGCGGTTCGGGGCGCCTTATCGGCCCACCGCCTACGCACTATACGTTTATAAGGGGTTGGCTGTAGCAGGTGCTAGTGACTGGACATTTACATATGCTCGCATGCACTGCTTTACGGAGGCTCTGAGGATTGTCACATGAAGTAGCTCCTCGGTCTCAGTCATACGTCACGCATCCTTCATCTTCATACGTATACGATAGGGGGGTTGGTCGCTGAGTACATGGTTATGCCTGTTGCTTCACAGGTGGGCTCAGTCCTTCACGCAGGTCTCATCTCGTTGCAGTTCCAGTGTTTTGGAATTCACTTCTCTCCCGGCAACTCCAGCTAGGGGCTCGGAGCACGGCAGCGTCCCGTCTCTCAGGGCATGGACGATACCCAAGATCATCGCGGAGCTGCAGAGGAGGGGCATCCCCTTCTTGGCCACGGCCAGGAAGGCGGAACTTTTTAGGTTGTTGTTCCCCCTGTATACTGCTAGTGATACCACGAGCCAGGTGTCACTGCAGACGGTGGTGACGTCTTTGACGCAGATTCATGCCTCCCTGAACACGTTAACCACTTCTGTTCATGACCTGCAGCACAGGACCGAGGATTTGGAGAGACTGACGACCGCTGTGCCGGTGGCGGTGCCTCTGGTGTTGCCCGGTACTGCGGCGTGTGCGCCTGGTACCGTCGACACGGTGGTGCCCAGTGCGTCAGGTATGGCAGTCTACCCTCCTCACGTCATCCCTGCTCATTTTGTCCTTAGCAGTCTGAAGAAAGACATTTTGGAGGGCAAAGACGTTAACTTGGCATCTGCTCATTGCTGCACATGATGTCACTGACAACAAGTCGTTCGCTTGTGGCGAGGTCTCGGTTGTCCTGAAGGCCAGGGACCCCCGCCTTAACCGCAAGTTGTCGATTCCCGAATTCGTTCTAGCGTTCGGGATTTATCGGGATGTGGTCTGCTCCATTAAGCCCCTGAGGAGGGAGGAGTTGGATGCTTACTTACACATTGTGATTGATTTGGCATACAAATACGGTGGGTACGCGTACTACGACTATCACCGGGCATTTTTGGCCAGAGCTGTGGCAGCGTTGTCCCAGTATCAGTTCGTGGTGGATTGGGGCAGGGTCAACACGGAGCTATTCTGTAGGCACTTCGCTGGCCTCAAATCTCCCGTATGTACGATTTGCCAGTCCTCTGCCCACACGGCTGACTGGTGTCCTACGCCTGCCGTGGCTGAGGCAGGGGTGCCGCCCAGGCCCGCGGGTCTATTGGTCACGCCGGCAGGCTCGACCACCACGCAGTATGACAAATTTTACACCGGTGCCCTTTTTCCATCAACTAGTACTGGAATAGAGAGACTTCATCATAACGCAGCAAGACTCATTCATCAGTCTCTCTCGTTTTTTTTTAAACTGCTCAAAAAAATTAAAGGAACACTTTGAAAACACATCAGATCTCAATGGGGAAAAATATCATGCCGGATATCTACTGTATACTGGACTAGGTAATGTGTTAGGAATGAAAGGATGCCACATCGTGGTGTCCTGGGGTATCTCCTCCCAGATCTGGACCAGGGCATTACTGAGCTCCTGAACAGACTGAGGTGCAACCTGGCGGCATCGGATGGACTGAGACATAATGTCCCAGAGGTGTTCTATTGGATTCAGGTCAAGTGAGCGTGGGGGCCATTCAGTGGTATCAATTCCTTCATTGTCAGGGAAATGGCTGCATACTCTCGCCACATGAGGTCGGGCATTGTCATGCACCTGGAGGGACCTAGGACCCACTGCACCAGCTTAGGGTCTGACAATGGGTCCAAGGATTTCATCCCAATAGCTAATGGCAGTCAGGGTGCCATTGTATAGCCTGTAGAGGTCTGTGCACCTCTCCATGGATATGCCTCCCCAGACAATCACTGACCCACCACCAAATCGGTCATGCTGAACGATGTTACAGGCAACATAACGTTCTCCACGACTTCTCCAGACCCTTTCAAATCTGTCACATGTGCTCAGGGTGATCCTGCTCTCATCTGTGAAAAGCACCGGGTGCCAGTGGCGGACCTGCCAATTCTGGTGCTCGATGGCAAATGCCAATCAATCTCCACGGTGCCGGGCAGTGAGCAGAGAGCCCACTAGAGGATGTCTGTTTCTGATTGTTTGATCAGAGACATTCACACCAGTGGCCTGCTGGAGGTCATTTTGTAGGGCTCTGGCAGTGCTCATCCTGTTCCTCCTTGCACAAAGGAGCAGATACCGGTCCTGCTGATGGGTTAAGGACCTTCTACGGCCCTGTCCAGCTCTCCTAGAGTAACTGCCTGTATCCTGGAATCTCCTCCATGCTCTTAAAGGTCCCCACACACCTTACGATAATCGCGGGAAATCCCGCGATTGTACGTTATATATATATATATATCTCAAGCACACACAGAAATATAATCTCTTTAAGCAAATGAAATAACTGCCAGTTTGCTAGACTGGGAACTGCTTGTTTCTAACATTTTCATTTGTTTATATAATAGTATATATTTTCTTCATAAGTGCAATTTCCTTTTTGATTGAAAAGCTCGTTTATCAGTATCAGTTGCTAGATGCGTCATTTGCAGTAATGAGAAATAACCAGTAGGTTGTGCTTCATGTTTATAATATATTCATAGCGTATCATTTGTATACTATACCTCTAGTGTTTTCTACAAAGGTTTCCAAATAACTGACAGAAAGTTATGACACGATGATATACTCTGTGGGCCATGATAAAAGATTCAGTTATTGTAAAAACAATGTTGATGTGCTCCTAATATTCCCAATTCCTTATATCTATTTTTTTAATGCTAAATATACACTGACATCTCTCTTGCTGGTAAACATTTTCGTTACTGTGTTGCTAAAAAATGGTGCATGTCCTTTGTTTTGAACATTTTGGTGTATTGTCAGCCCATTTGAATAGTCCTCCTTAAGGGCTGGTTCACACCACAAATTGTGCCTTCCAGAGCGTTCGGCCTCTGGAATGCAAACCAGCCGCCTCCCTGCGTTCAGGAGTGGGATGGGATGCGGCGGTGCATTGAAGTCAATGGCATCGCAGCCACACCCCCCACCCGCAGTACGATCGTTGGCACCCTATCGCGTGGCACATTAAGCACATTAAGTGTGATCTGCAAAAATAGTGCTTGCAATCGCACTGTGTGCTAGGGGCGTGGCTGCGATGCCATTGACTTCAATGCACTGCCACGCCCCCTTCCACCTCTGGAGCCGGCTGGTTTGCGTTCCAGTGCATTCCAGAGGCTGAAGGCCCTGGAACACACACTTTGTGGTGTTAACTGGCCCTCATTCAACTTGTGTTAACGTGTGAAAAAACACAACAGGGCACCAAAGTGTGAATAGACCTGAATGTGACGTTCATCAAACATTCAGGGCTTATTCACACCATGTCCAGAACAGTTTGTTCCTGGACCAAAAAAGCATCCCTATGTATACCTATGGTATTTCTTGGCTCTGTTCACACCAGCGCAGTCCATTCTGGTCCAGACAAAAAAAATACTACTTGTCTCATTTTCTTTGGTCTGGAATGCACTGGAATGCTTGTAAATGCATGCAGACACACTGGACCGCACCTGAAAGCCAATTTTGAGCTAAGAAAAAAAACACCTCCGAATCGCGCCAAAACGCAATGCAGATCCAGATTTGGTCTCCAAAATGGTGTGTACCTGGCCTCAGTTCAGATTAATGAGTCACTGTAATTAAAAACACATTCAGCAGGAAGATGCACCTGCAGTAAATGCTTGGTGAATGGCACATTTACTGCCTCCAGCACTTTAGCTGTGACTTGTTAGCCCCCAATATGATACCAATAAAGTTAGAAAAAAGTCATAAAATATAAAAAGAAAACACAAAAACTATAAAGTTCCCTGCCCCCACATACATACAAATGCAAACATGCGTCGGGTATGCTTATGTGCAAAAATAATGATTGTGCGGCACATGTTACATTTTACGGCAAAGTTGGAGTGAAAGCAATAATTTTAGGGCCATCAATCACTGTTAACACCAGAACTGATGAGGGCTCAAAGCTTTTAAAGCGTTGCCTATGACCAATTTTTGGAATGGTAGTTTTCTGCGATTTCACGGGTGCACGCAATTTTAAGGCTTGACATGTTTGGTGTCTATTTTCCCGACGTGACCCCATTTTCTATATTTTACCCAAAGCTGGCTAATAAAAAATATTTCATACCCTAACATTTAAAAAAAAAAATGTTTAGTAGTTATTTCTTTATAAAGTAAAACATTAGAACCCCAGTGGTGATGAAATGCCACCAAAAAGAACGCTCTATGTGTCCCAAAATAATGATATAAAATTAATTTGGTTGTGAGGTACATGATGGAATAAATGTCAGTCAAAGTACCTCAGCGCTGAATACTGAAAAATGGCCAGGACAGGAAGGGGGTGTAACACCACGGTCAGCAAGTGGTTAAAGAGATGTTGTGCTTGAAGGTGAACTGCAGAGAGAAAGAAACCACTAAGGCCTTGTTCACACCAAATGCAGAGCAGATCCGCTCAGGTTTCTGCACACGCAGTGCAGTCGGTTGTGCCGTGTTTTTGCCGTGTTTTTGATGCGTTCCGGGCCGTTTTTGGTTAAAAAAATATATATATATTATTATTTTTTTTAGTTTAACATGGGCTTTCAGTGCATTCCAGGCATTTGCATGCATTTTTGATGCGTTTGCAGATCCAGAGCAGGTAAAATAGGGCCTGCTGCAGTTTTTTCACCTGCTCTGGAACTGCACGCTGCAATGTGAACTGGAGCAAAAAATACCATAGGAATACATTGGACGCAGTTTTGATCCGGTCTGCAACTGCTCTGCTCTGCTCCGTGCTTGGTGTGAACAAGGCCTAACTAAACTACATAATATTCATCCATTCTAATCTCATGAATTGTTTATACTTCTATTTTAGTCAGCCATGAGTATGACATGTCCTCTAATAAAACCAATAAGTTCAGGTGAATTTGTCTAATGCTGTCACTGAATCTTCCTCAGTTCTGATCCTTGTTTACCGAGTGCTGTGTTTAAAGGTGATAGATACCAGACTTGTGTGGATGACGTCTTACACAATGTGACTACAGTGAAACTTGCAGATGTGGTATATATTTGGAGCTTTGGACTTCCCTTTTTTTTAACCCGTTTTGGATACTGCTTTGCTCAGCTGATAAAAGTATCTCATTTCCAAATGAGCTTTCATATGTCTGGGACACCCAAGACTGCCACTGGAGCTCAGTCTGTTATCTCTATATGATTTTGCATAAAGATGAATCTGTAGTCAGTCACGGACAAAAATAAATAAACATATATATATACACAGCAGTCCCCGAGTTACAAACATCCGACTTACGACCCCTACGTACAAACATACGACCCCTACGTACAAACGGAGGCTATTACTCTACAGCAGGGGGTCCCAGGCTGTAGCTAAAGTGTACCGTGCAGCATTTCAGTAGTTGTCATGCTACCGCGCACGTGCCGACGAGGAGTGGCCGCCTTTTTGGGTCTGGTTCGTAGTACTATACGTACATTACAGGAAGTTGGCTCTTGTTAGGCATGCAGACGAGGGGTGCCCGCCTCTTCCGGGTCACTGTCAGGTTTTTATTGATGTCTGTATCCTCATTAGAAAGATTTATTCTCACTTCTTGTCCTTGAGACAACAGGAAGTGAGAGGAAATCTACCCCTAGGAAATGAAATTCACCCCTGTTAAGCTGGCAATACACTTTACAACCATCGCACGACTTTCATCGTGCGATGGTTGTAAAGTAATTAAAAGCTTGTACGATCTGCCCATCTTGGACAGGCAGATCGTACTTGCGATTATCGAAAGCTCCTCCCGCTGAGGGGCGGGCTTCCGATGACTCAAGTGCCGCACAGACATGTGCGCTTGCGCACACAGGCCCATGCGGCATTTGTTTCCCGAGAACGCCACTAACCCGCCGACAATCGTACGATTCTCGGTCGGTTTTCCAGCCTGCTCGGGAGACAAAAGACGTGTGACCATACAGTAGAAACGGTCGCACGCCTTCCATACACCTGCCGATTATCATGTGGTCGTGGGATTTCCCGCGATTATCGTACGATAATCAGCAGGTGTATGGGCACCTTAAGAGTTATCATGGGAGGTGTCTCCACTGAAGTTTTATTACCAATCCTTGTTTCCACGACAACCCAAAATTTTCAAAATACAAATTGTCACAGGGACAGAAAGTGAGGTGAAATCTTCTGAATAGGGGGACACTCAGCAAAACAAACGTTACAGGGGGTAACCCTTCCCTATGTTATCCAAAACGGAAAAAAAATTGTAGCTTGAGTTACACTTAAAAAAATGTACCTGTTCCAACTTACATACAAATTCAACTTAAGAACAAACCTACAGACCCTATCTTGTTCGTAACCCAGGGACTGCCTGAATACAGGCCCGGATTCCCAACAAGGCCACCGAGGCCCGGCCTCGGGGCGGCAGGGCGCAGAGGGGTGGCAGCAGTGTGAAATCCCCCGCCGCCCGGAACATACAGTTCGGGGCGCCGGGCGGTAAGTTGCACTTTCTACATTTAGTCCTGCTTTGCACAAGGAGGGCTAAATGTAGTGTGGGGAAGCCGATTTTACGTTTACAAGTGATTTCAGCGATGTCGCCGAGATCACTTGTAATAAGTTTGCAGCCTGCCGGTTCTCCCCACGCACCTACATCTCTCCATGCTGGCTCCAGACTCCGTCCTCCCCCCGGCCGCAGAGTCTCTCTTCTGTCCCGAGTACAGATACTCTCTGGACACGTTCCCATAGCCAGTTCTCTATCACCGTACCGTATCAAATGCCTTTGAGAAATCCAAATATACCACATCTACCGGCTTCCCTCCATCCATATCTCTGCTTACCCCCTCATAAAAAGTTAGTCAGGCAGGAACGGTCTTTCCTGAATCCATGCTGATTGTCATTAACTATGCCGTTATCCTTAACAAATTTGACCAAATAGTCCTTAATTATACCTTCTAACATTAATTAGTCCTTAATTATACCTTCTTAGACTGACCGGCCTATAGTTCCCTGGTTGGCATCTAGCCCCCTTTTTGAATATTGGAACTACCGTAGCCCTCCGCCAATCACATGGTACCCTACCAGTCACTAAGGACTCCTTAAAAATTAGGAATAATGGTCTTGTTATAACCATTTGTCTGCATAGTGATAATGAGTGTGTAATGGCGACATGCTAACCTAATGATGCTGCAGATCACAGTAGGTGCAAAGGTAATAACAGCCCCAAGGGGTTCATAGCAGATTGCAAATCTGACAGATAGACTGCATTAGCTGTCAGGCAAAGCCCTTCTAAAGCTTCCCACAATGGCTGTATTTCCTGTTTTTTCATCAATGTTTTTTTGTCCTACTTTTCTCGGAATTATCCTATCCATACACTGTGCACACCACCCGCCTCGACTAGTCAGTTGACTGAGATTGACTGAGCCAGGTGAAAATTCTAGTCCCATTAGGGACTGCATCCAATCAAATGCAATCCTTCTTTGTGTGTTGAGGCAGAGGCAGGTGCCGGCTTTCTAAATACAATAGAATAGCAAATTCAATACAATTCAAGGAAGATTCATGTGTCCATGCTGTTCACCCCTGCAGGCTAAACAAGAAATCTAACAGTGTATGACTAGCCTTACGCTGGCCAAACTGTATACAAATTTCACCTGGTTCTTGATGAACCGACCGAAATTGGGTGCTGCTGTCGGTACCCTTCCAGCTAGTATCCCTTGATCAGCTGATCGAAGAAACCGGTTGGAAAATCTTCGAACTAACCCACCCAATCAGCTGCTAGCTCTGTTCGGGTATTCTGCCAGCGGCTGCAGAATGAAGTACAATGAAGCAGAAATACAATGAAAACAGCGGGAGATTCCTGTGTCTGATCTCTTATATTTTCTTCATTCAGCCTGTGGGTTGAAAGAGGAAAATATTACAGTGTACGGCCAGCTTTAAATTGCATTCCTATACCAGTGGTCAACGTTTGCATTGTATTATATGTTTACATTTAAGTTATACAGCAGATGATGCATTATTGCACACTGGCCAGTTCTGGCTCCAGATTTGTTTACGCTGCATGACATTTGAGCAATGCTTTTTGCAGCCTATAATAACATAATTCTATTTCGCCAAGGATGAAAGTGATTTCTGAAGTGGATAAGGGCGTGCTGCTTTTATTGATGTGAAGTTTGGGCTACAGTGAGAAAACATGATTACTCCACATGATGTTATCTGTCTTAGGAGTCAGTCGTGACTTTCATAAAAAGAAGTATTTAGGTAGAAAGGTTTGGTTGCTAAGCACTGGGCGTCTGTGTCATCCCCCTCCCCGCTCCCAGCTTGTAGTGTCCATTATTGACATAACGCTGCCTTCAGAGATTGGAGAGCAGGCTGCTTTGCCAGACCTGTGCCATTCATCTTTTTTTTAAATATTCTATCTGTGTACGTCACTGGGCCATTCATAGCTGAAGTTATAGATCTTTTTAATGTCATTTCAGGTGGTGATGTTGCAGCCCTAGTGTTTATCGATATTGTGTCTCATCCCATTTTCTTCTCATCTGTAAACATGTCACCACTACCATATGTCCTGTTAAAACCCAATATAAAGAAGGTGATATTAGATATTGTCGGCAGGTATAATCTTAGTCCTTCAGCTGGTTCTTATTTACATTTTGTAACTTCTGATCTTGTAGCCTGCTTTAGCTGCATGCAATAGAAAGTGAAAGACAGCACTTGGGTAAATGGTTGGCACTCTTTCCTGGGAGCTCCTTGTGTTTTAAAAGGGTTTCCTCTGGCTGGCTACTATTTAGAGTTTCTGGGTTCTCTTGCAGGTCTTAAAGTACAATTAAACTTTTGGTTTGTTTTTTTCCATATATCTACTGCTAGCAAGAACTTACCTGTGTCTCCAGCGCTTGCACCCGTCTGAAGATTCTCGATCGGCCGTGAAGGATCATGGGGTGGGCACATGCGCAGTAGAGATCTTCAGCTGGGAGAAGAAGAGAGACAAAGTGTAAGTCAAAGCACACAGTCGGCAGCGTGCACAGGCATAGAATTTGTGTGACAGGAAGAGACAGCTGTCAGTGCTGGATCAGAGACCGGCACCGGCGCTGGAGGGATTGCTGTAAACTACTGGAAAGAAGAAGATGATCGGATCAAGAGGCATCATTTAAGGTAAGAATATAGAAATAAACTTGTTGCACTCCTTACCGGATGCCCGAATGACAGGGGAGGGTGCTTGTAGTGACTGCGGATGGCAACGCTGGTTACAGGAATCTATTGAAGAAATGTCACCAGCACACCAAAAATCCTTTCAGGATAACCATGTGTTCATTTAATAAGAACCATGTCAAGTAAAAACAAGTGCTTTTGATGCCACACAGGATCCCTTTATCATCGTCAATGTTAAGCCTGATGAAGGGACCCTGCGTGGCCCCAAAAGGGCTTGTTTTTACTTGACATGGTTCTTATTAAATGAACACATGGTTATCCTGAAAGGATTTTTGGTGTGCTGGTGACATTTCTTGATGATTTAATGCAAGTCCTTAAAGCAACAAG
>NW_017306699.1:407990-412189 GCF_000935625.1 Nanorana parkeri | reverse complement strand
GGGGGGGGGGGGGGGGGGCTGCCTTTACTGTCACTTTAAGACTGGTAAAAGCTTTACAGGACATTTGTTTCTGAAACCTATCGTGTATGAGGATTGGCAAACTATATGTCCCTCCCCGGAGGAGTCATTCAATAGGGTGTATGCCCATTGTGGATCCAGCCTAAACAAATACCCTGAGTGTTCCTGTTGAGGACTTTCTAGTATTTAAAGACCGAGTTGACAATCATCTGGGAACTATTTCCAAGGGCTTGCTTACCCTAATAAGCTTTGCTCTGCAACCCGCTAATACCTTCATGGCAATTTGTCAAACCTTGCCATTGTGGTCTAAGTAATTTAAAGACCCCAAAACCTTGCTTACCCTTTAGTTATGGACCGGTTGCAGCCTATGCCTACTGCTACTGTGTTGATGGTTTGCTAGACATCGTCTCATTTCTAGAATGAGTCTCTTGTCTAATAATATGCAGAGGACTCTCTGGCTTACATACTGGTCTGATGAACAACGATGTAAGAAATGTTTCAGCCGCATGCCCTTTGACAGTGAATTTCTCTTTGGGGCATCCGCCTTGCAAATCGTACTCTGCTTCAAAGGAAAAAAAGTATTCCTTTAGTTTCTCCCAAGCTTCAACTGTCAGGCCAAAGTATGGGACCCAGTCCACCTATAAATTCTGGATGCTCAAATCTTCCAAGCATTCAAACAAGTCCTCCTAGTAAACAGGAGACATCTATTAGCTTTTGTGGACACCCGGACCACTAGCATTTCAGGTGCATCGGTAACAGAGGTAGTCTCCAGGGGCTACTGCCTAGAGTTTTGATTTCTACCTCTGCCCTACTTTATCTGCCAGCCTGCCCACAAAGACTGACAGATATTTTTTTCTGCATTGGCAGACCTTCGTAGGGGTCATTACTGTTGTACCCAAAGCAAAAAGGGGCATCTGTCTCGTATCTGAAGGCACTTAACGTTTGCATTTGAGTGCAAAATTTTTGATTTCTCTCATTCACCATGCGGAAGAAATCTTAAGGTGCATGGCCAGCTTTAGACTCTGCTACCGCAGTCCAGTTTAGCCTTTGGCTTACCTGGGCAAATTGAGCTATTAGTCTGAAATTCCTTTTTATAGGTGGCTAACTGTCTGCACTTTGTCTCTGAACCCTTTGGGCCAGCACCAGGCTTTTCTGGCCTGCAGAGTCAGTAATGGCAGCCCAGTGAGTACAATTCATTAGTTTCCTAAAGATCAACTCCCTTGTTACGGATGGGCTTTAAATGTCAAGCCTGGAAGGCTAGGGCTTAATAATGTATTTGTCGTTTGTGTCTGGAAATCCTGCCTATGTTAGTTTGAGTCTGACGGTCTAAAAAAGCTGGTTGTGGCCAGAGTGGAAACTATACAGCTGTGTGGAATCTTGCTACCTTCATGAAAACTCACATATGGGTGGCTTATCCCAATAGCAAAAGCACGCTGCTTATCATTAGACTACCTTCAGACCCTTTTCACATGGGCTCCTGTCAGTTCTGATTCCTTGCTGATTGGTGCAGTTTAGAACAGATAACTCCATTGTGACATCCGTGTCCATCCAGTTTTTTCCTCCATTTTGCAAGAGGGGAAAAAACTGAACTTACCGGACCCACTTTGGTCTACGGGAGGCGAATGTAAATGGACCAAAGTCAGTTTACAGTAGATTACCACCGATCCACAATGATCAGGTCTTCCAAAATGGAACTCTGTTCGGTTTGTTTCTCTGGACCTGGACGG
The DNA here is from genome assembly GCF_000935625.1 of Nanorana parkeri. Classification (NCBI taxonomy): domain Eukaryota; kingdom Metazoa; phylum Chordata; class Amphibia; order Anura; family Dicroglossidae; genus Nanorana; species Nanorana parkeri. The sequence continues at coordinate 410,444 of NW_017306699.1, read as the reverse complement.
AGTTGGGGGTAATCAGATGTAAACAGACTCACATCTGTTTAGATCCAGCTGCCCTTAGGCTGGGTCCACACCATTTTCCGGACCAGATCTGGAACACAGTGCATTGCGTTTTGCAGAGATTTTGCTGGAATTTTTTTTTTTAAGCTTAAAATAGTCTTACATGTGCGTTCCAGTGTGTTCCATGCATTTTTGATGCGTTTTGGGTCTGGAACAGACTGCGCTGGTGGGAACAGAGGCCAGAAATAGTATAGGGATACATTGGGATGCATTTTGGGTTCGGAAACAGTCTGGTCTGGTCTGGAGGTAATCTGGATGTGGTGTGAATGGACCCTTGGACTAGCACTTTGTTTCCAATCATATTAGACAGGTGGACCTGATCGAAATGCTTGTCTGTAATCACTGCATGATTGCCAATGAGGAGGTCAGCAATTGTTCCAATTGTTCTAATGGTTCTGCTTTCTCTAAACCAAATGGACTAATGTTGGTAAGATTTCGATTCGTGTACAAGCTTTAGAAAATATGACGTGCTATATCTGCCAGTAAAATGACATTTTACGGGGCTGAAGTCTCTAATATTATAAACAACATTCTAGAAGCATAAAACCAGATGGATCAATTTCAATATATATTAGCTTTATTTTATGACTCACTATCTTAACTATGATCACAAATTGATTAACCGTATTCATAATACAGCCCACTGCTTAATCTCTCTCCACTGGAAGAGTACGTTTTCACCCACACTTTTGGTTTATTCCAAATTGTTAGAAGATATGACAGCTTGGATGAATATATAAAATGATCAAAAAGTTTGCATACAAAAAGACTCAAAATACCCGTCCATATTCTGAAGAGCTATATTCTGTTTAAAGCTAAACCCAAAAACAAAACTGTAATATATTGCAATTTGCCAGTCGTTGAATATGGGACTGCATTAGTTTTCTTTTTTTAGTTGTTTTCCTTTTAATTTTTACCTGGTAATCCCGACACTAAGGCTGGGCACACACCTTACAACCATCGCAAGACTTTTGTCTTGCGATGGTTGTAAGGTACTTAAAAAAACGTACAATCTGCCTATCTTGCATAGGTAGATCGTACTTGCGATGATCGCAAGCCACGCCCCCTGAGGGGCTGGCTTCCGATGACCGCAATGCCGAAGGGGCAGTGTGCGCTTGCGCACACCGGCCCGTCCGGCTTTTATCTTACGAACATGCTACACACCCGTTACAAGAAAGTTACAAGAAAAGCCATAACCTTCCCGCTGCCTGTCCTTATCATTAATAAATGTCATTACAGACATCAGCTGTAGACGTTGGTATTTTAGTGGCAGTAAATGTGACTTTTACCAAACGGATGGCGAATCGATAACTGTTAATTTAAAGCACATGGACCTGAAAGATTCACCTGCAGTAAATGTTTTGTGAATGTCAGATTCACTACTTTATATACTCCTTAGTCCCTTCCCCTACTTCACACTGCCTGGCCTGACCAGTGCAAGAGTAGTTATAGCATACTGCATTTCTGGGATCTTCTAAAATGTCACCTATACTCTGGCCACTGACAGAGAACATTGGATTCCACGGCCAAATCTGACTCTTTGGAGATGAAGATGTCAATTATTCCCATGACTGCGGCATTAAGTAAACACTGTTGTATTTCAGGCCAACTAGATGGGAAGGTGGAGGTATGTGGTATAAAGTTTCTTTATAGAGCTCTGTATGTACTGGAGCTTGCAATAGAACATTTTGACATTTTCTGCAAACCTATTATGTTTAAGTTACACTTTCTGTTGACATTGATCACTGTACATCATATTTAAGAGTTTAAAGTCAACACTGAGGTTGTATTGCAAAATATGTTAAGGGAACATACATGCTAGGGAAAAATAAATCAGAACTTTTTTTTCTTCCCTTTTAAGCCCAGGTAGGACATGAGATATGCTCCTCTATCAGCCACAGAGAAAGGCGAGGTGGCTGAAAACTAAGTACTGAGAAGGAAATTGTGTCTCCTGTGATTGGATGGCCGTAGAATCTAGTGTAAGGGCACATCCACACCAGACATTGCGCTAATCGCAGAGCGTGTGGTATGCGGTGCCGCGGAGCAGTGCCGAATCGCTAATCCCAGCGCTGTGTACATTTTTTGTTATAACTTTATTGCAATGTCACAAGTCACAGTTCAACGGGCAAAGCTGTCTCTCTTCGCTCTCTCCTGGCTGTCTCTCTTCGCTCTCTCCTGGCTGTCTCTCTTCGCTCTCTCATGGCTGTCTCTCCCCTGGCTGTCTCTCTTCGCTCTCTCCTGGCTGTCTCTCTTTGCGCTCTCCTGGCTGTCTCTCTTCGCGCTCTCCTGGCTGTCTCTCTTCGCTCTCTCCTGGCTGTCTCTCTTCGCGCTCTCCTGGCTGTCTCTCTTCGCTCTCTCCTGGCTGTCTCTCTTCGCTCTCTCCTGGCTGTCTCTCTT
>NW_017306699.1:377879-407537 GCF_000935625.1 Nanorana parkeri | reverse complement strand
GTGGCCCTCTCCTGGCTGTCTCTCTTCGCTCTCTCCTGGCTGTCTCTCTTCGCTCTCTCCTGGCTGTCTCTCTTTCGCTCTCTCCTGGCTGTCTCTCTTTCGCTCTCCCCTGGCTGTCTCTCTTTCGCTCTCCCCTGGCTGTCTTTTCGCTCTCGCCTGTATATTCTGCAAAAATAAATAAATTGCTGCACAGTACTGGAGTGTTGGGGTTTCGCTTTAAGAAAAGGTGGCAACCCTAATCAGCTCACCTCCCGGGTGAAATGGCCCAGGGCTGGTGCTAGCAAAAAGCTGAGGTGGCCGGGAAGGGGGATTTGATCCTTGCAACGGCCTGGGACCCTCCACTGCACATCCGCTTCACTCTACCATCACTTATCACAGTTAATTTACATTTTTTTCATGATGGGTGTAGGTGGGGGCCTCACATTTGAGTTTTGCCTAAGGCCTCACAAAGTCTAGATCCGCCTCTGGATGCAAGTCAAGAAATATAGATGCAGTCACATTTGTAAATAGAGATGGGTAACATAGCAATGGGTTCCATATTTCAGGTAAGAAAAACCAATATATCGAAGAGAGCAGAACAGACATAGGCATCTGACTGGCTGTCTTTAGCATCTCCAACAAAGCAAAGCCCATAGCAATTGCTACAATTAGGATCTGCAGCTCTGTACACATAAAGCACTGACCATTGAGTGCAGCATCAAAAGGACAGAAATAAATGGAATCTGAGGGTTTCACAAATGTTGTGGAGGGTACTTTTTGTTTGAACTCTAACCCAAGGGCTGTATAGGCAATATATTCCCTTTCCTAAAGAGAAATTAACCACTTGTTGGAAGGCTTCACTTGCTGCAAATTGAAAGCAGTGTGCTGCTATAGAGATAATGGTGGGGGGCGGAGACTTATAGCCAACGTGTGCTTTGCCAATGCAGCAGAAAAAAAAAACATGTTTGCTTTAATGCTCGCTCCCCAAGCAGCACATACTCTGATTTCCATTACACGAGAAATAAGAAATATCACGGTACATGCCTGTATAGTGAAGTCTGTGACTCACTGCCACTCCTCTTGTGACATTCTTGGTGAATAGCTATTCAGGCACCTAGCACTGTCTCATGGGGGGGTCATGAGGAAAAGTCCTGAGGCCTGAGTAAGCTATGACTAGGGACTTTTACATGGAGCTTCCTGTCTTTACTCCTGGGACAGTGGGTATGTAAAGGAAAGGTGAGTATGTGTTGCTAGGGGACCGGGCATTATGGCAAACCTGTTGTTTACCCATATGGACAAAACACAGATTTGCATTAATCTCTCTCTACATACAGAATTACCAACTTTATCACATAGTAACACAGGTATGCTTTAAAATCGGCCGTGTAGGCCTAGCCTTACAAGGGTAAAGTGCTGTATATTAATTGATGCATGAAATGCCCAGCATCAGCCTAACAAGAGCTGCAACAGGTCAGGTTTTTTTTATTTCAATAGGTTTTTATTGGTATAAAAAGGCAGAACAAAAGCATCCAATACAGATGGTGGACTAGTAAACACACATGGTCCACAGCATTGTCAGGTGCTGAATAATGATACATCGGGGATTATAATAGCAAGTATGAAGTACACTGGATGGCATTAGTGTTCAACATTCACAATCCACCATTGCATAGGCGTGTGGGTCAGTCCAACTGGACAGACTGGCGATAACCAAACAGGACAGATTTTTTTAATAATACAAAGCACAATAAATCCCCAGCACACCTGCCAGCCAGCCTGCAACAAAACAAATGACCCTGTCAACAGTATGCGTTAAAAACAGAGGTTTTAGTTGCACAAACTTTTGGCCAACAATATGTAGAAGCCACACTGCCGCGCCAAGGCACCTCTGCAAAGTGTGGTCCTAAGTCTATCTATACGAGTCTCCAAGTGTGAGCATATTAGTGCAGTCGATAAATTACATGCAGGTGTACCGGGAGGTAGCCTACTCCTCCTTATAAGGTGCAGGGACGCTACGCTTTTTCCAGTAGGACAGGTTTTTTAACCTGCTCAGTCTCTTTTTTCCCACTTGAGCCTTAGCCAGCAGAATCTTCTGTTTTGGGGCGCACCTTGAGTCCTCCAAAATCTATGGGCACACTTACACTGTCAGGGTGTCACCCAACTGAGCCAAAATCATTGGTTTGATGTGACAATGCAACTATTTGGTACTGCCAGTGAATAATATATGTTGCAGTTTTGGGTAAAATAAGTGTGAGGCTGAATGTGACGTGTTTATGAAATGAGATATGTTATGGGAAGGGTGCGCCATCAACAGGCAATCCCTTCCTTTTCTCTGTTCCCGATGCTCCAGCTGATGTCTTAGCTAAGGAGACCTATAGACAATATTTGGACCATTTCAGTCAGATTAGGCAAGGATTTTATCTTTTTGTCTGATTGACGCAAAATGCCACTGCTGAGGAGGAGCCATCAGTCAGTCAATGTCCCCCTCCGCCAATGTAACTATTAGGCTGACAGCAGCATTGGCCGGAGTTTGTTTCCATTCTCTACCAGCTGCTGGCTTCCTAGCGATTTTGAGGCTTAATATATGTGGGATCTGTTTACTCCACACAACCCTTTCTTTTAGATTGTATAACAAATCTGGGTATTACAAAAATGGATTGTCCCCTAATTATAGAAATCCCTTACTCGGAGCTGGTTCAGTAAACAGGTAGAAAATGTATAATTAATCAAAGTGAATATTTAATCGTAGAAAAACAAACTAGAACAATACATCCACAACAAAACATTTAAAATCAATTAAAAAACTTCCCTTGGATAATCTGTTGTTAAAGGAACAAAGATGATCTGCAGGCCAGCTAGTGTGGCATGAAATAGTTAGAGCAGATACATACAGTGTGTTTCATATGGGGATACAATGTATCCGAAGTTACTCACAACTCGTGTTGCTCAGGGAGCTCGGGGAGAGACAGTCCTGCTTGAATCCCACAGCACTGAATGATTTTTCGCTTCAGTAAGCGTGTTCGGTAGTGGTGGTTGGGATCCAGAGATAGGGATTTGTTGATAGGGCTAAAAAATATATGTAAGCGCCCTTCCCTCTCCACCTGCTTGGGACTCTCACAAGCCCGCGGGCTTAAATTTCAAATTTGAGAGGTATCCCGCAAGCACTTCGATGTATATGTGCGGCCGCACAATGAACAGCAGGAAAGGTGAATGCAAGAGCCTCCACCGTGAGAAGTTCCAGGTGCAATTTAGGATCCACAGGCTGTGTGAAGACCACAAACAGTCGTCTGTTCGATATTCCTCAATCTCTGCTGGATTGGTGTGGGTCCCGATGCAGCTTGACTCAGACCATATCCGAGCCGGCTGCGCTCCGTCTCCGCACTTCGAGAACCGGCTAGAATATGCTTCTACCGAGACTTGTATACGGGGTGAGCTTTTGTGAGTGTCCAGGGAAGTTGCTTGCACACGTTACCCTGACGCGTTTCCTCCCCACAAAGGGGTTTCCTCAGAGGGGCGTGTGTCTTGTATTTTGCATGGATGTGTTAAATAGCTCGTTAATGAGGCTAATAGACTGCCAGATTTCACACAGTCAGCGAGCCATGTCGTTTTTCAAAAGGTGTACTTTTAGTATTGCATATACTTTAATACAATGTAATGGCACCTGTGGAGCCTTAAATGACATTCCTAATTGTGTCATTGTGATTATGTATGGGTCCCTTTACCCATACATAATCACAAGTGTACATATATTTTGACTAATGTATTGGGTATTATGTTGTGTTTTTGTGTATTTTTTGCTGAAAATATAGATTTGATAAACAGTAGTGCAATGACCGTGTGAATTTGTGACAGTTTTATTCTACAGAGCCTCTGCTTTCAGAAAATATAGTCAGGGGAATTCTTGTTGTTGAGAACCATAAGAAAAGTGTTTCAGAGTTACAAGAATAGTGTCCTCATTTGCACCAAATTCATGTACAAGGCTGCATAGCATTTATGGATTTGGTGCATACCTATGAAACCGGCACTAGCTTACCAGACAAACTTTGGGACAGATACATGTACATAGAGGGGAATGTATCAAAACTGGTGCAGACCGAATCTGGAGCAGTTGTCCACAGCAACCAATTACCTTCTATCTTTCATTTTCAAAGCTTAACTCGACAAACTAAAGAGAGAAGCTGATTGGTTACTGTGGGCAACTGCTCCAGATTCTGTCTGCTTCAGTTTTAATAAATCTCAAAATTAGATGTGTCACATCTCTTGTCCAAAGTGCCTATATGTGTCTGAGACTGACTTCAGTTGGATACCAACTACTATAGTATTGTTTTATTTGACAGAACATTCACCTTGCCCTTTAGGGTTAGTTCACACCATATGCAGTGCGTTCCGGTCCGATTCTGGCCGGAATGCACTGCATCGCATTGCGGTCAGCTCTCTTTTTTGCCGGGCAGGAGGGGGCGTAGCGGGCAATTGAACTGAATGGCACCTTAACCACGCCCTCCGGCCGCAATGGGATCGCAAGGCACATTGTGCCTGCAGTGCGGTCCGGTGCGATCAAAATAGTGCTTGCAGCCGTGCAGGCGATCGCATTGCGGCCGGAGGGCGTGGCTACGGTGCCATAAACTTTGCATTTTACTATGTGTGCAGAAAATCTTCCCCTACCTGGTGCTGTGACGCCCTATCTACATTTCCCTAAAGTGGTTTGTGGGTGCAGAGAGCTGCACCACCATGACCTGTATCTGAAAAAAATTCATTACTCGCCACCGGCTTCCAGATTGCCAGGGAAGCCGGCTCCATGTTCCTCTAGGGTAGTGTCGGTCAGAGGAAATCTTCCTCTGACCGGATGTTCGGGTATCAGGGGAGGTATAGGAGCATTTGGGCGACTATGAGTACTCACCCAAATACTCGGTATCGGCACCGATATCGATACTAGTATCGGTATTGGTGCATCCCTAGTAAAAACTGTCAACAGAAACAATGCCAATAAAGTCATTTTCTATACTCCCATCAGCGGAATGAAGGGAAACATGGCTATGTGCTGTTGGGTTTAGGGCCCCGTTCACACCAAAATCGGGTCCGTAGACTTGTGATTGTACCTTGTGAGGGCACCAAAAAAATGAATGGGGCTAGTTCACACCGCTGCGTTGTGCTGAAAAACAATGTAGAGCAGGTTCTACGTATTGCAACGCAGCGATGGGAACTGGTCCTATTCACACCCATTAATTTTTTGGGGTTATCTTCCGTTGAAAAACAGATCACAACGGATGTGGTGTGAATGGGACATAAAGCGAACCTGTTGCTTTGCCTTAATGTGAATGAATGTGGGCACACCTTCCAATCTCTGAACTCTCCCCAGATTTACCAACAACCATAGAAACGATCCATTCAATAGGTAGGCGATTGGACAGACCTTTGGTGAAGTTTCCCCCCTTAGTGTAGCCCACAGACTGATGAGAGGAAATCTGGTATTGTGTGTACGGCCAGCTGAACTGTCCCTGACTTTAGAGAGAATAGAAGTGTGTAGATGTTGAGTATATGAGGGAGTCCGGATTACCAGTGACCTGTGTATGTAGAGGAAGGAGAGTGATTGGGGAACTAGGGAAAGTGTTGTATGACACACACATGATGAGGAGATCATGTGTACAGTCACGGGATTCAGCAATACTCGGAGCGCTCAGGTCATCACAGCATCCCCTGAATTTCCCAGCTGCTCCTTTCCTGGCTACGTCACAGAAGGGGCGGTCCTAGAGAAGGAGGAGGGGTACAACAAAGTGATGTCAGCCCATGATTTCTGATCATCACTATCCCCACTTCTATACACCAGCGCTGATCACACTGTCCGCGGCACCGCACATCTCCAGCCGATCTCACAAGTCCTATGGATTGAAGGGAGAGGCGCGCTAACCTTTCCAGTGATTGGTTCTACACAGCGTCCATCAGTATAGCTCCTCCCCCTCCCGGCTTCTGTGCTGCACGACTGCGGAGGAGTAGCGGGAGGGCTGTTCAGTGACAGTTTCCTGTTCCTCCCAGAATCCTCCGTCTATGTGACTGCAGAAGAGAGCCAGCGGAGTCCGGCGACAGGGGAGAGAGCAGGACGAGCATACAGGTAAATGGACGGAGACCTCCGCATACCCGGGGCTGCCTATGGATTGTATCACCGGTCTGCAGGGGGGTGGGACCGTACTCAGCACTGACATCCCGTTATAGTGACAGGAGCTTCATCCTTCTCCTAGATGGAGTCTACATTGTCTCTGCTCATGTTTTATCATCAGAGTGCCTGGCTCTGATTATTTGTACACGGCTCCTGGTTATTACCCCAGATTGTCCTCTGTACTAATAATAATAAGAACTGTGTTATTGTTTACTAGTCACCAACACCTGGTATTACCTGTGTGCTATTGGCTATTTACATTATAGTTTGACAGCTTGAAGTCTACAGTCACGCCAGGTGCTATTAGATGTGTCTATACTGTGTGTGTGTTTCTGTATGTATGTGTGTGTGTGTATATATATATATACCGTGTTTCCCCGAAAATAAGACACTGTCTTATATTTTTTTTGCCCCCAAAAACCACACTAGGTCTTATTTTCAGGGGATGTCTGCTTTTTTTTTTATGTGCAGCAAAATCTACAACAATCTAAAGTTATCTTTATCACTCCGCCTGTCACAGTAACTGGCGCTCTAGAGGAATATCGGCTAATGCGGCTCTGCTCCCGCCGCAGCCTTGCATTCTACAGCGCCGGCTTCCTTTGCCACCAGGGACAGCGGTACCAGCGGTGCAGCAGTGGGGACATCAGACAGTGGACAGCATGGTAAAGTACAGTACCATCTACCGGTACACATTACAGTACCATTACATTAAGCAGTGTCTTCGGGGGACAGCAGTTTGTGAAGAAAGGTACTGGAGTGCTCCCTGTCACTGCGCTGGCTGGGGGGAGTCCCCTGTCATCCCCTTAATACAGTATGTCCCTGCAGGCTGATACCATCTCTCCTGCAAGTTCCCCCTCACATGCTACCGCCGAACTAGGTCTTATTTTCAGGGTAGGTCTTATATTACAGGAATCTTGAAAAATAGTGCTAGGTCTTACTTTCAGGGTAGGTCTTATTTTCGGGGAAACAGGGTATATAAAAAAGCATCTTTATATTAGTCATGTGACTCTAGTTTCCAGTTCTTATTGGTCTCCGCAGAAAAGAACTGACTGTTTTGGAGAATACGTATCCTTATCCTGACCTACTACTTTTGTGAATTGACTCTATTGTGTTTAGATGCTTTTATCTGCATGTAGAAAAATATAGAAGTCAGGTTCATGTAGGAATTGATTTTACCTTCTAAACATGTAAAGGGGATTTGGTATCATACACATTGGGGGAATTTATCAAAACTGGAGCAGACTAAATCTGGAACAGATTTGCACTACAGCCAATCAGCTTCTCTGTCTCATTTTCAAATCTTACCTGAGCAAACTGAAGAGAGATGCTGATTGGTTGCCATGGGCAACTTCTCCAGATTCTGTCTGCTCCAGTTTTGATAAATTCCCCCGATTGTGATTGAACACATCCAGAAGCATAAACACAGCGCCTGTCCTGAGAGACTGTTCTCAGTGTGAATGGAGAATAATCGTCGGGATATTGTTCAGGATTGTCCAGAAGATTTTGTTGTAGGTAGGTAATGTGTGGGTGGAGTCGTTGTGGAAAGCTGTGAGTTTATATTTGATGGTGTATATAAACCCAAGAAGACAGATGTGGTACACTGGCAGTTATCAGTAATTATGTGATATTAAACCCTTGTGTGTGTTTTATATCCTCCCAGAGGAGATCCATTTGTACTTGTGTAGCTGGTCTTTAATACCGCCCATTTCATTTTTCACTGGATTTACTTCAGCCCCTTCCCCTACTGGCAAAGGAGACACCCGTGCATGCTTCCAGCTGGGGATTGAGCCATGCTGTGTGCGTCCATTCACACACAGTACTTGGCAAGCCACGTCCCTGTTCCCACCTCCTCTGTGTCTTGGCAGCCAGACACAGCAGCCTATCACTGCCTGTGACCTCAGGATCCCTCTTCCCAACCTGGAACTTCGGGGACACACTGTCTGGGAGCTATCGGCGGTGAAGGTGGCGTATAGGTAAGTGTTTGGGGGTGATCGACATAATCGATGATTGAAAAAGTTGTCAACTTTTTCAATCATCGATTAATCGGCTTCCGATTGGTTGGCCCTGTTCACGGCTCCACACACGCTGCAAACAAGTTGCTGGAAGACTGCTCAGGTACGCCTGCACTTTCCCACACATGGTGCTCTATAATGTATTGCTGGGATATGTATTCCTCTATAGCTGATGGTACGTTGTGCTGTATATTATACATAGGAATACAAATCCCAGCAATACATTATACACTGTATGTATATTGGGATTTGTTGTACTCCTATATAGCTGGTGGTATTCCGCATTGCGCTGTATAGAGGACTACAAATCAAGGAATTATACAGCGCAATGCGGAATACCCCCAGCTATAGAGGAGTACAACAAATCCCAGCAATAATACGTTATACAGTAGTTTTATCCGATTAACAGATTAATCGAACTTAATAATCGGCTAACTAATCGATTTTGAAAATAATCGTTAAAACGAATAGCCTTTAGTACTATTATAGATGTAACGGCTGCATTCATTTCCTTTTCTTTTTTTTTTTTTAGACTTTTTCCTTTTTGTTTCCACCCGGTGATCTTGCCAGTTTCTGTCTGACAACACTCACTGTACTGTATCTACAGAGGACCCTAGCCTGCTCACTCCTGAAACATCCCCCTCCCCCCACTCTCTCCATAACACAGTGGGGAGGTGTCCTGTAGTGCACTGAGAAGATTTAGACAGGGCTGTCCTTTAGTTCAGTATTGTCAGCTAAATACCGGAAGATAACGCGCTCATTGCATTTCTGGCAAGATCAACAGGTTTTATTTTTTTTTAAATAAAAAGGCTTTGAATTGTGTAGGTAACACAGCCTTTCTCAACCAGGGTGCCATGGTGCCTTCTGGCCTCCTCAGAGGTGCCTCAAAATGTTGTGGTGGGACGGTGATGTGACGGGGCAATGAAGACTGATGTAAGGCGGGGGAATGCTGGTGGGAAAGTTATAGTTCTGGTGTGAAAGCTGATGCAAAAGAGGTGATTCTGATGTGAAAGTGGGGACATCTTGATTTGAAGGGAGCACTTTGATTCAAGGGGAAAACCACTTGTGTGTGTCTTTGCACGGGGTCCCCCTTAAAATCTATGACATTTTAGGCTGGGGAGTCTTGAGATTTTACATACTTTTAATGGGTGCTGTGGCTGAAAGAAGGTGAAGGGGCGCAAATACAGAGGTTCACTGTTGGGGTTTACCTTAGGAAAAGGAGAACATCCTCTGTGGGGAAACCAAGTTGAAGACTATCCCCCATTATATTATGACATATCTTTTTTTCCTCTGATGGTATCAGGGACTGGTTCTGTGATTTGACTTATGCTCCTTTTACAGATGGTTGCATAAACCTTCCTGTATTGTTTCATTGGTAGCAGGAAATCATTTCCTGTAAATGTTCCGGGAAACTTTTTATTATTTTTTATTTGTGTTTGTCGTCAGGCCCTCAGTTTACGGTAATTGTATTATGGAGTAGAAATTGTGCAGAAATTCCTCCCAAGTTTTATGTTTGCCTGGCAGCAGTGATGTCATTCCAGTGTCCCATTCATCATCATTAATGGAAATCTGTGCTGATATAAAGTGAATGGTGTGTTTCTCCCTTGCTTCCTTCAGAAATGTGGTCGTTGCCTGGCTGTCATCAAACCCAAACATATGCATACCAGGATTAGTGACTTCACTGTGAAGTTGCGCATGGGTTAGTGATTCAGAAATGACTGATGCCAGAGCTGGTTGCACATGTGTGGCTGTATGGCGGGGCTCATCTGTGTTATTGGAATAAAGATCTATCAGCACAGACGCTGAACGGTGGTACCTGTGGGCGTGCAGTGCTCCAGTGTGATACTTTGTGCAGGAGCTTCTTGTAAAAAAAGACCGGTCACTACTGCTCTCTCATCTCGTGCAGGGTGACTGGCCTTGTCTCCGCCCCCTCAGTTTCTTAAAACTTTATTTTTTTCATTTGTAAATTATTATTTTTTTAAACTAGGGGGCACTAAGGGGGTTCCTTTTTTTATTTACAGGGGTTTTGATCATTCTTTAATATGTATTTCTAAGTAGAATGCAGTATTCTCCTCAGTTTGTAAGGAGAATATATCAGTTTGTAAACAAACTGGCTGGCTCACAGCTGCACACAACAGAGTGAGCTTCTGTCGGCTCTGTGACTGTCATGGCTCTGCGATCACAGCGCTCGGCTCTCCCTGTGATCACAGTGACCACCAAATCTTCTGTTGAGAGTCTACCTTGGACTCCGAGGGACCCATCAACAGCAGTAACTCAATGAACTGCTGGTCCCTTCACGGACCAGGGGCTCATTGTACCGATTGACGGTTACAAACTCGACGATCATGACGGGATAATTGCGTCATCGGTCGGGAAGTGGTTAAAACACAAATATCAAAAGTCCTGTAGCACTACCTTACCGGAATTCCCATAAGCGAAAGTGGGTGCTCGCAGTGACTGTGGATGTCGCCGCATCAAGCAAAGTTTGTAAAGAAATGTCACCAGGACACCAGCATGACAAACGCGTCAATTTCAGTGAATCTTCATTTTTTATTTTTCAGAAGTCACTCAAAGTAGAATCAAGCGCTTTCGGGGCCGCACAGGGTCCCCTTCATCAGACTTAAAGTGTTCTATCTTTAAGCGCTTTCGGGGGCCGCACAAGGTCATCTTCATCAGGCTTAAAGTGTTCTATCTTTAAGCGCTTTCGGGGCCGCACAGGGTCCCCTTCATCAGGCTTAAAGTGTTCTATCTTTAAGCCTGATGAAGGGGACCCTGTGTGGCCTCAGAAGCGCTTGATTCTACTTTGAGTGACTTCTGAAAAATAAAAAATGAAGATTCACTGAAATTGACGTGTTTGTCGTGCTGGTGACATTTCTTTACAAACTGTGGTTAAAACACAAACACACCCACTTCTTCTTAGCCTTCCATCTTACAATCCTCTCAGGCTGGCATACTTTCTTTTTTTTTTTTTTAATAAGTTCAAAACCGATCCCTCATAGGATCTTTCTAATACAGGATTTGTCTCCTCCTGGGTGATGTCTCCCTCATTTGGGTGAGACCCCGGGGAATGCTTAGTTCACAAATCTAACCAGATGACACTCCAGTAAAGGTAGAGGAGCTTCCTTGGTATAGCCGGCATTTCCTGGGATCCTGCCAGAGAAACACTGATGTCACACCATGCACTGTGGGACAAAGCCGGGGCTAAGGTAAGTATATTTAATTTCAACTTTTCCCTAATTTTATTTATTTTTCACTTTCATCTGGCTGTGTTATCTGGCAGGGCTGTGTAATTCTCAGGACTGACTGGACAAATGGAAAGCAACTCTCTTTATATGTATTTCAGTGCTTGATTTATTCAATTACCTGGGGTTCCATTTTAAAACATCCATTCTGAGACTCTAATGAACTATTGTAGGTAATAGTGAAGCCCCAGATTTTCTGTGGTTGCTGTCTGTGCCCCCATTTAGAAGATGTTCTCATCAGTTTTTGTTCTTTGACACTTGGTGGGAAGTATTGGGAGATTTCCCCAAAGGGGTAGTTGGCCTTTAATCCCTGCACTTTTGTAGGATATCATACCTGTCTAGAAGCCTGCTCCTCTGCAGTCTGTATTGTGTATCCTGTGTGTTATGACACAACCTCTCTTTTTAGACATTTCAGACATTTTAGTGCTGAAATTGGAAGCAGATCTGTAGCATGAGAGGCCCTCCGAAGGAACAAACGTCTGCAATATTAGTTGGGGGTATTGTATGTGTGGAAATTCATCCAATGAATTGTACAGTTGAAGAGAAAATGTACTGGGGTCAGTTTTACCTGGAAAAGTGGAGTTGGCCTTTACAGCAGAGCTATGGCTTCCCATTGAAGAAAAAGTTGGTATGCAGTGCCTGCTAGCACTACTGTGAAACAAGAAGATGTTGCAGGGGGTTTGGCTACCAGCATTGTCACTGCTGATTCACAAATCTGTACCTTGTCCATCAGCATCTGACCACATGTAGTCCTGCCTACTACTTTCTGGAATGACCGCACCTCATCTGTTCCTGAAACCCTCCCACTGTGAGCTGCAGGGTGGCTCAGTCAGGGAAGGTCATGGAAGTTTTCTTGTTTACTTTGAGGTTTGTGTATCACATAGTAACTGGATTTGGTACGCTATTGGGCAAAATGTGGGAGTGGGGTACCCCAGGGTTCAGTCCTGGGACCGATCCAGTTCATCTTTTTAATTAACGACCTAGAGATTGAATTAAATAGTTTAATTTCGGTGTGTGAGGACGATGCTGAACTGTAGGGCAGTAAATATCAAACAGGAGATATATGCACTTCAGCAAGACCTAGATAGAATTGCAGCGTGGGCTACAAGATGGCAAATGCAATTTAATATTGATAATGTTAGGCTATGTACATGGGAGCAAAGAATGTGTGCGCAAACTACAACTTGGGGGATGCTACATTAGGGAAGGTAAACATGGACAAAGAGCTTGGGGTGCTCATAGATCACAGATTTGGCAATAGTATGCAATGCCAAGCAGCAGCCAGCAAAGCAAACAGGAAACTGGCGTACATCAAAAGAGGGAATGTAACAAGGGATAAGAGTGTCACTTCCACTTTACAAGTCACTGCTTCGGCCTCATCAGGAGTATGCGGTGCAGTTTTGGTCACCAACTCTCAGAAAAGACGTCCTGAAACTGGTGACAGTTCAGAGAAGGGTTACAATATTAATTAAAGGAACAGAATGCCTGAGTTATGAAGATCGCCTTCAAAAATTAAGCTTCCGGACAGAAAAAGTACTGCATGTCACATTTTCTCCGGTCCGGAAACCCACGAACGTGTCAAAAATGCAGTGAAACCGCACCGCACTGCAGCTACCAGACTGACAGCCCCACTGGGAAAAAAACTGGAACACGGTCAAAACGCGTCAAAAACGCCCTGCACGCATAGCACCGCGTCTGCAGATCTGCTGTAGATCTGGACCAGAAAATGGTGTGAACAAGCCTTAAAACAGTTTCTTTTATATAATCTTATATGACTGAAGTATCCGCTGTATGTTTACAAAACATCACAATACCTTTCCCTGTAATCCATTTGTTATCGTTGGAGTGTTGTATGCCAGAGATGACATCATGGAATATCCATATGTGTTATATATATCTATATATAGAGAGAGATCTCTGTCATGTTTCTACAAAAACTTGCTCAGATGCAGCGGACATTCTGAAGAGTCCTGTAATTGAGAAGAGGAAGACACTTGGGCAAGGGATAATGGATTGGCAGATGTTCTTGCCAAGTGGTTAATGACCAGATGAGGAGGCCAAAGCTTTGTTCCATTAATGTCTCTTGCGAGGCATATCTTTGTACAAAATGTCAAGGATTTCAATAAGTGGACTAATGCTGTGCTGCTTTTCAGTAACTTAATGGATTCTGATAAAATGGGCTGATCAACAACACCAGTGACGTCTTTTTTGAGATGTACAACATGATTTAGAAAAATGTTTAATTGTTTACTTGGTCTTCCAGAAGCTTGTTTGTTAAATGTACTTTTATTATAGAGGAAACCCTATTTGTTGTTTCATCTCATATACACTGGGAAGTTTGCCTCTTTTCCTATTGAGATCATACAGTAGAGCAGAAACATACTTAATTCATGATTTCATGATTTGTCCCTTGAAGATTTTTTTTTGTGTGTGTTTTACAAAATTAGTTTGATCTCTGCCAGTGAAATAGTTGTCTGGTAGAAATGGCCGGTCTGCAGAAGTTTGAACATTTGAGAACAAAATGGGTAATTTGATCATATGGAAAAAAAAAATCCAAAATTACTGGCATTTTGCAATTACAAACCACTGCACCTGCAGTATATGTCACCCACTATATTGAGAGTTTCAGCAGAACATGTATGAAGCTTCTTAGAAATACTGTATCAGGGGTCAAAATTTCAAGTCCTGAGCTACTAGCCAGGCCTTAAAGGAGAACTATGAGGTGAGTGATTTCCACTCACCTCATAGTTCTAGCCGATCTGTGACAATGAGACTGTCACAGGTCGGCTCAGTAGATCGGGAGGTGAGCGAACACATACCAGGTTCGCTCACCTTCCGATCCTGTCACGGCTCTCTGCCGTGACAGGGGGAGGGGCTGGATTCCCCTCTCCCTGCTCCGATCTGCCAGCGCTGATTGGCGTAACGGACGGGGGAGGGGGCGGGTACAGCTGGCTCTGCCTCTAGATAGGCAGAGCCAGCTGTCACTCACGCAGCTGGGCGGATCCCGTCATCTACGTCGATATCCGCTGCGGCGTCTCAGTATGCCGCGACGTCTCAGTATGCCGCGAGCTACAGCTCGCGGTATACTGAGCTTAGGGTAATGGGAGGACGCTAGTTTGTGTCCTCCCGTTACCCTATGGAGAACTATGGGGAAATATGTGCTGTCCTGGAAGATAATTGGGGAAATTGGAGTTCTTTACCTGGTCATTTGGTTTTTAGGTATCTTCCAAGACAGCAGGGACTTTCCTGCTATCACTATTATTTTATCGATTTAGGGGAATAAACTAACTTGTAGTATGTTCTCTGTTTGCCTTGTAGTTCTTTAATATCAGTGAGGTAGTGAGTGTGAGCTTATTCTTTTTATTGTCTGTGAGCCTTGTGTTTCCTCTTTATAGAGCCATGTGCTGGAAAATTCCTAGAAAATGAGTTACCAGGTAACTAACGCTGTTTTCTATCACATTTGGAGTAGGAATAAAGGGAAATTCCCAACAAGTGGTTAAACTAGTTTTTGCTGGGGGAATTTTACTTGTGTGGACAGGGTTCTCTTTTCTGACTCTCGGTGGTTACTCAGATAAGTTAATCTCAATTGTTACCATTTATTTTCAATCGTCTGTACTGGAGAACTACAGGAAACAAGTGAATGTTCTGTGTGGAAGTCGGACCTCTCTAGTAGTCGGCAGGTACTTTGTTATTGACCGCCATAGAATAGGCCTAAAATTACACTAAAGCGCACTTTCACTATTGATTCCTCACAGGCGGAGTGCATTTGGCATCACTCCGCCTGTGACAGGAGCCGGCGCTATAGAGGAGGCATCAGCTTATGCGGCTCTGCTACCTCCGGTGCCACCTCGCTTCTACTAACGCTGGCTTTGTTGGTACCGCTGATTCTCTCCTGCGGCTCTTCAAGTTCCCCCTTATGCCACCACCGGCCCTGGGAATGGTCACAACTAGGTCTTATTTTCGGGGTAGGTCTTATATTTTAGCAATTCCCAAAAATAGTACTAGATCTTATTTTCGGGGTAGGTCTTATTTTCAGGGAAACAGGGTAGCTGTGATTTTGTTGGTGTTTTGTCTTTGCTCAGTCCTGAATTAAAAATGTACATTTGTCCGCCAAGTTGATGATGGTATATACTGCTTGTTTGTCAAGGGGATTGTTTTACGTATTCCTTAGTTACTCTATGGTCCCATAGCAGCTGGCAGTCTGGTTCTGTTCTCTCCAGCACTGAATGTGGGTGCTACTCTTGCAACATCACATACAATGCAGGACCAAGCTGTGGCTGCGGCTCACACTTTGGTGTGAGGGGCAGTAACTAGCGGTTGAAGAAGAGCAGCTTCAGGGGACTGGTCATCACAATCTTAATTGACGGGGAAGAAAATTGCAGGACCATGGATAAAATGGTGTGTTAAAGAACGTGTTCTACTTCAGCACCGTTATTACACAGAGCTGTGCCCAATGCCTACCTTCTTCAGGTCCATATTTACCAGCTCTGCCAGCTGTGGCCTTCTGCGCTGTTTGCAGCCCAACCAGTAAAAATCTAGGCTTGGCTGAGTGACATTAACGTTCCAAAGACTTGAATAGAACATTGCCCATGCTATACAAGTATGCCCCATTCAAGTCTATGGAATGTTAGTGCGCAGACAGGGGCAGCCCGGCTGTAGATTTTTACTGTGCGGGCTGCAGACAGCATCAAAATGCTGCAGTTTGAGGAGCCTAGGGAGGGTGGCTGGGGGATTTTATTTTTTTATATTGCAGTCGATATGCATGTTTTAAATCCTTCCTTAGAAAAAGAATCCTCTGCTCGGGGATTCCCCTTTTTTTTTTTTTTCTTTTATAATATGGCCCTAAAAGGAACCTGTCAGGGCTACTAAACACCTGTACGCTTGTTAAGGGTGGAGGCCAGTGAATACTTACCTAGAACAAATCTGCCGGTCAGGGATCCTGGCTTCATTGCAGCATTCTTGTTTTGGGTCAGTGCTCCGTAAGTTATAAATTCTTAAACTGGCCATTTGCTTTGCCCCCTCTTATTATGGCTTGCCTGCTAGGATCTAGTATAGGTTCCAGACTGACTTGTCAGTCTGCGCAGAGGGCTATCTCTCCAGCGCCGCATCATAGGAGAGGGTGACTAAATGACAGGGTGACCAATAGCGAGAAGTGCTGGGTATTTTACTTGACTCCTGGTGACTGACCTGGGATGGTGGGGGAGCACAGAAACCAAAGGTCATTATATGCTCCGGAGAGGGGAAGGGACCTATTTCTTTTGCCCTCCACTGGATAAAGGAAAGTAATTTTAGTAAAGATGGATCTTAACTTCTTTACATCCAAGCAAACAGTGTAAAGCTCATATACTTCTATTTAGAAATGGTCCCTCTAAAATTGGAGTTGACCCTCCAGTAACAATCATAAGGAACTTGAATGTAAAGAGCATTTTAAATGATCTTTTGTTAGGATTATTTCAAAGTTTAATGAAGTATTTGATTGTGTTTCAGGAATCCATTGCACCCACATCTCAGCACTTCCCCTGCAAGAGTTTGGATTTCCGACATGGAGAGAATCTTGCTCTTGATTGAAAATGCCATTAAATCCACATAATTAGTAGTGTTGATAAAGCAAAAGGGGAGCCTTGTGATCTCTAGACATCTGCTAAACGTGATGACGGCCTGGTCCATGGTCAGAAAACTGGAAATGGAAAAGAAGAGGCCGTCCAAAGAAGAAAGGGCGGCTGCAAGTGAGATGGAATATGAGATGGGAGACTGCAGTGGAGAATCTGATGAATGGACCAGCTCTGAGAGTGAAGCCGAACAGCAGGGGGAAAAAAGTGCCATCAGCAGCTATGTTAACACTCTTTTTCAAGGCATAGACATTTCCAGCAAGCCCCACAGACAACTCTGCAGATCCCCGTGTCTGGACCGTCCCAGCTTCTCTCAGAGCAGTATTCAAGTTCCTCTTGAACAAGCAGCAAAGACGGAAGATGCTAAGAGCAGCCTAGACCGAGAGTATCAAGCAAAAATGGACTTTTCCCTAAAGTTGGGCTACAATGGAGAACAAATCCAATCTGTCCTTAACAAGTTGGGAGCAGATGCTCTTATTAACGATGTCCTAGCTGAGCTGGTGAGGCTAGGTAATAAGGGGGAATCTGAGGCACAGACTAGTGGAGGCAGTTTGAGTAGCAATCTTGTACCTAGAGGCCCATGCACCAAAGAAATAGCAACTCCCGAACTGTCTTTAGAAGATGATGTTGTTGACAGTTCGGATAACCTCAGACCAATCGTCATTGATGGAAGTAATGTAGCAATGAGGTTGGTACACTTTTACTGCAAACAGATCATTTCTGGTAGCATTATTACAGTGGAAATGTATTACTTAGAGGGAACTTAGAGTGACTCCATGAAGTCACTAGTGTTTTAATGCTTGTGTAGTTTTCATGGCTTTTAATGCATTGCACTTGTGTTTTACCAGCATTCTTCCTTTCTGGTTTTATGAATTAACTTTTTACTACCAATCTTTTTCGATGGCTTTACACACGTTTTACCTGTGTTACCAATTATATATTCTAGGGATGCATCGGTAACAGTTTTTCGGTTACAACTACAAAAAAAATAAAATTCGGTACTCGCCGATACTGATTTCCGATACCGGAAGTCCCATTAAGGAAGCCAGGCGGCGTGTAACGACTTGCTGCCCAGCTTCCTTATTAGCCTTGAAGCGTGTAATGACTCGCAGCCCGGCTTCCTGATTATCCATGAAGCCGTCTCCTAGTATTGGTATCAGTGCATCCCTAAAATATTACAATTACTTTTATATAGTGCCAACATATTCCGCCGCACTGTACAATCGTTTAGACAAACACGGACAAGCATCATCGACATAAGAAACAGTGGGTGAGGAGGACCCTGCTCAAACGAGCTTACAGTCTAAGTCCCCATTCACACCGCTGGCGTTTGTAGCTCATATTTGTCAGCACAGAAAAGCTCCACACAAGCCTGTAAAGATGCGCCCCTTTTTGGGGAGATCAGCGCAATGTGACCCTTTTTCCTATTCCTAATCGCGCTGATCTGCCCAAAAAAGCTCACCAGCGACTGGCTTTTTTTTCTCAGCACGACACTATGCTGAGACTTTAACGTGGACTTTAGAAATCAGTAGGATTTCTTGTGCGGAGCTTTTCCATGATGACCAATACGAGCTAGAAAAACGACGGCGGTGTGAACGGCGGGGACTTAGGGCTGTAATGTTCCAGTGCTCTAACCACTTTTCCAAACTGTGCCATGGTCAATTAGGGCGATGAGAATCAACATAACTTTGTGTGTGTTAGACCTTTTTTTTGTTTTGAAGGCCCACATAGTACAGCTGTGGAAACGCATTCGCTGACAAGATGTCGCCAACTCTTGTAGACTCTCATAGACTTGGGTGTGAAGGCGCAGTAAAGCAGTCATTGTGTACCACACCTGTATTTCTTTTTTTTTGGGTGTGAACAGGGCCAACCAATCAGAAACCGATTAATCGATGATTGAAAAAGTTGACAACTTTTTCTATAATCGATTATGTCGATTAGTTGTTGCAGCCCTATTGGGTTTTGCAGAAACAGAGTCTACATATGTACAAGGCTGCAACTAACGATTATTTTTATAATCAATTATATACAAATGGAGTGTTGCAAACATAAAGTATATTTTAGAATAATACCGGATGCACAATTTTTTGGAAGGCTTGGCATTGCAATACCATGCGTTCCAGTGTGGGCAATCGCACTGCAGGCGGGAGGTGCGTTTTGGGTGCCATTGAAATGAATGACAACGCAAAAAGAATAAAGCATGCATGCAGCCACCAGGATTTGATTGTGTCCTGACACTGCAGCCAGTTTATCAGGCTTACCAATTCCACTTGTACACTTTTATAGGATTGTGCGCGATAACCTCCATTCCTATACAGCAGAGATGTTGATGTGAAGGAGAGGAGATGGTATGCGTCTTGAATGTTTCATTTTTTTTTTTTTTTCTGTGTCATCCAGCCATGGCAATAAAGAGGTCTTCTCATGCCGAGGAATACAACTGGCTGTGGAATGGTTTCTGGAGAAAGGCCACAAAGATATCACTGTCTTTGTACCAGCTTGGAGAAAGGAGCAGTCAAGACCTGATGCTCCCATTGCTGGCACTCTGCTGCAAAACAGAAGTTCTGCAGAGCATGAGAACAGATACAGATTTAAAAGTAAGAGCAGCAAAGAGAAGGGAAACTACCATGGATTACAGTAAGGCGCACATTACAGTATTGTTTTATGTTAAAAAATCTGAGGGTTTAATGTCACTTTAAGAGCAATAACAAGAGACATTTAACATTCAGACATTTAACATTCAGTGAAAAGTTAGCATACCAAAAAAACCAAACCACTGTAAAACTTGCATGTAGCTTTTCAAGGTGGAGTTCAGGTCAATGAGGGTCATAATATAACAGTTACTTGTATTAAAGGATTATTCAAAGTTTAAAATGCAAGCCCAACCCAAATATTCAATCTGACATATAAAGTTGGACATGCCAAATAAAAATGTGAAGACAAAAACTTACTGAACCAGCACATAACAGATGATTATGATTACAATAGATCACGAAGAGGAAGCTAGAGAATGAATAAAAACAGGGTGTGGTATTATAACTATTTTGGTAGAATCCATTGACAATTACTTGGAAGAAGTGTGTCAGGAACTTGCAAAATGCTTTTTTTTCTCAGAATATGTTGCACAAATAATACTTGCCCTAGTTCATTAAATGTATTTCGGAGGATTAAGTATGCTCAGCAACTTCCTGGAAAAATGTAATTTAATAGGTTTATAGCTGGAAACAATATGAATCAGGGGTGTGGAAATAAAAAAAAAAAAACTACTTGTCCAAAGGACTAAAACGGGGGCTGAATCTACTTGTCCTTCATGATAATCTACTTGTCCCAATACTAAAAAAAGTTTTAAACAAAACTTAAGGATGCACCAATACCGTTTTTTCGGTATAGAGTACCGATATTTTACTTTCGGTACTCGCCGATACCGAATACCAATACCGGTGCTTCCGCTGGCATGGAGCAGGCTTCCTGGGTAATCAGGAAGCTGGGCAGCGGGTAATGCCATGCCACCCGGCTTCCTGATTGCTCGGGAAGCCAGCTACATGCTCCCCCGGCACTGCCAGTTAGAGGAAATTTTCCTCTGGCCCTAAGTTCCAGTATCGGGGAAGGTATCGGAGCATTTGGGCGAGTACAAGTACTTGCCCAAATACTCGGTATCGGCACTGAAATTAGTATCAGTGCATCCCTAATCAAAACTTATTTAACTAAAGGCAGAGCCAGCTGTGCCCACCCCCTCCCCGTCTGTTCCCCAGTCAGTGCTGGAGGATCGGAGAGGGAAGGGGGGGGGGGAATGCCAGCGGGAGCGGTGACTGACAGCCACCACTCTCTGCAGGGAGATGACCAGGAAGTGAGAGAGCTATGGTATGTGTTTGCTGACTTCCCGATCTATAGAGCCGACGTGTGACAGTTTCAATGTCACACGTGGGCTCTAACTATGGGGATGAGTGTAAATCACTCGCCTCATTGTTCCCACTTTAAGTTCAAAATGGTTAAAATAAGAAGAAAAAAACAGGTGGGTAATGTCCTACTTACTGTAATGGACTACCTTTCCTGAATATCCGGCCACCAATAATAGTTGGCTCCATTAGAGTTAAGATAACACTCACTGCACTGGCATTTTGAAATATATGTACAATCAGTCATGTACACAAGCTGCCTCATTTTAGGTAAAATGTAGAAAGTCAGCAATACTGGATATGGATTCTAGAGTACTTTATTTTTATATGGCTCTAATAGTAAGAAAACCTCTACTGAGAGAAATATGGAGGCTGCCATCGCTTACTTTTATTATACAAATGCTAGTTCCCGAGCTGCCTGACCAGAAAGTTTTGTGAAGTCAGAAATCTTGGTCGCGTTTTACTGGTTAGTGACTCGGGAAGTTCTGAAGACATTGGATTATCAAAACAGTGAGGAGACTCTTATTTTCTGAAGGAGAGGTTAGTAATAACGGCCTCCATATTTTAACAATAGAGGTTTTCGAATAATACGAATACTACCAGTATAGAATATTTAAAGGTCATGTAACATCAGATATGAATCTTTTGCTTTATCCACAGACCAGGAGGTTCTTCGGAAGCTGGAAAAGGAGAAGATTCTTGTGTTTACACCATCCCGCCGGGTGCAGGGTCGCAGAGTGGTTTGCTATGATGACCGTTTCATAGTCAAGCTGTCCTTTGATTCTGATGGAATAAGTGTATCTAATGATAACTACCGAGACCTCCAGAATGAGAAGCCTGAGTGGAAGAAGTTTATTGAAGAGAGACTTCTTATGTATTCATTTGTCAATGACAAGTAAGGGTCTTTTGTTCTGCATTATTGCCATTGGCCTACATCCATCATCTTAGAAGTCTGTCAGTTTAAATGCTTTCGTATACCGTATGGGAAAACCAAATACAATTTAACAGAGATGGCAATAAATACATTTTATATCAAAAGCTGAAAACCAAATCTTTATTGCTGTTCAGCTGCTTGCTAAAGTTTTAATCCAAAGTAAAGGGGATGAGCATGTGGCATCTAAATCGGCTAAAGAATGAACACATGCTTGTCATACACGATTTCTAGCTCAGACCAGTTTCATTTTATGCTACCAGAGAACAACCAGAGTCAATTCAATATTGCTTGTGGCCAAAGTGAGATGCTTCTACTAAGATATTGATATTTATAGAAAATATAAATAAGATCCCAGTCACAAGGAGCTCTGGCCAGTAAGGTTTCTTCTAAGATGTCTGTACAGTACATCTATGTAGCAAGACAAACAATGGGATGAATTGTTTCCATTCTACTGGAATGTTGTTGAGCTCTGATCAGGATATTTAGACTTGCCATTTTATTGATTCAACTTCACAGAGAAGGGAATTTATCAAAATCTGGAGCAAACAAAATCAGCTGTGCATGGCAACCAATCAGCTTCTCCATTTTTAAATCCTAACTGAACTACACTGCACGCGAAGCATCGCGGAGCGGTGGCGCGCTGCCTTTGCGAGCAGTGTGTCATGTCATTTTCTCCTGAGCACCTCAGCTGGCGAGAGCTCGCGGACCTGAGCGTGCCGAGATGAACAATTTCAACTTTAGCCAATCGGCTCGCGCGTATAAACCGGCGCGACGGGATGCGGTGTCTGGCCGGTTGTTAAGCACGAGCCGATTGGCTGAAGGTGCAGTCAATCATCTGACTGCACTCAGCTCACACACTGAGTGCCGTGCCGGACAGCTTTGCTTCGCTCTGCACGGTTTCGCGTGCACTGTGTCACGGCCTTTAGTCAGTAAGACATTAAAAATAGCAGAATGATGTGACCCATGGCAACCTATCGGTTCAGTTACAAGGGAACTCCAGCTGAAATATGTTTGTTAAGCTTGGATAATTTTATGTCCGGTTTCTAATTGCTGTGATTGTCTTCCTTTCACTTACTGTGTGATCTGTAGGGCAGGAAGTGATGGCAAATGTGCCCACTGGGAAGAGTTAGTCCATTTTAAGGTGACTTGTGGTTGGTTGCTAACTAATTTTACACTGCCATTGCTCTTTTTACTGGCTCATTAGATAAGTAGGTACATTGGGATGCATGAGTCACCCTAAAAAAACAAACTGGACCTCCTTTTATTAATGACTTACTTTTTTTTTACATTGCCGCACTATTTTATTTGGTTCTTGTTTAAAATCATTTTGCAGTACAAAGCATACGGTATTGTCATTGCTGTTATTTGATGGCTTCACTCTGCAACTCCTTTCCACTTTGTACCCAGGTTTATGCCACCTGATGACCCACTAGGAAGGCATGGTCCCAGTCTAGAAAATTTCCTACGTAAAAAGCCTGTGGTTCCGGAGCATAAGAAGCAACCATGTCCCTATGGTAAGTAGAAGCTGCTAGATGTGTGGTGTGTTGTTTTTTTTTTTTTTAAAGCAGCTTTGTATGCTTTCCCATACTTCAGAGCATGCAGCTGATATACGAGCTGGTCCAAGAGGTTAGTGTACAACTCTATCCAAAACATTTTTTCGGGTTTTTTTTTAAGTAAAGTGGGGAAGGGCTAAACTACTCGTGGGGCTTTATGTTTTATAACAATATGTTATATATGAATGTTATATCCCTTCCCCACTCTACACACACTTTAGTTGTGAAATGTCACTAGTATCATCTGTCAGAAATACTCTAAAATAGTGCTGATGGTGATGCCTCTATAGTGGCCCATTTCAATCTCACGGCTTTGAGCTAATATTGCAGAAGTATTGAAGTGTATGTGCGGTTTGTTGGAGCGTGTTTTAGCTGGTTGTGTGGTTTAACCCCTTTGTGATGAGAGACGTACACTGCAGGTCCCCGCCACGAAGTGCCCAAATGACTGATCACGTACACTGTACATGATCAGCTATTTAGGGATGTCAGAAGCCATTAACTGCTGAGATCAGTGGTTACCATTTATTCATTGATGCCTCAGTATTGAGCCCTCTATTAATGAAAGAATTAAGCTTTGACAGATATCTGATTGCTTGTAGCGATCGGGTATTTCACCGTAATAGCTGTGCGGGATTTACTGCACTCACTATCACTGACAGCTGAACACATGGGGGTCAGGAAATCCTGCTGTGTATCAGCTTTTTGGTACATGTTTCTGCAATAGAAACAGTTAACAAAATGTTTCTTTGTTGACACATTGGGGTTGATTTACTAACCTAAACACACACACACACACCAGGTGTGTGTGATTTTCACACAGCAAAACGTATTTATCAACCAAAAAGTCTCTAAAAGCATATTTCCACTAATGCCATATATGGAAAAATCATGCACATGATGCATATATAATGCTGCTTCACAGTTTAGACAAAAATGGTTAGCTCCTGCATTTACATTCCTGCATTCATCAACGCAAGCAACATAACATAGAGCTAATTTACACCACATTACCGTGCAATTCATTGCAGGGCTTTGAACAACACACCTGCTGGGTGTGTACACACTACAAAGGTGTTTCGATTCCTCCCATAGATCATGCTGGGAGGGAACACACTACAGAGGTGTATACACGTTCGTGGTGTGTTTAAAAGGTTAGTAAATCAACCCCATTGTATCAGACTTTTGATCATTCTGGGATTGTTGGACAGTTGACTTTACCCACTAGCACACAAAAGAATGTTCTGCAGAGGCTATATAACAGTAATGGAACAAATTCCATTTTTTAATTTTAACTATGTACCTCTTGGTAATCTCCTCTTGTTTATTTTAGGGAAGAAATGTACGTATGGACACAAATGTAAATACTACCACCCTGAGAGAGCGAACCAGCCTCTGCGATCAGTTGCTGATGAACTCAGAATAAGTGCAAAACTGTCAGCGGTCAAGACAATGAGTGAAGGTGCGTTAGTAAAATGTGGGATGGGCCCATCTAATTCCAAGGGAGATGGATCCATGGAAACAAAGCGAATTGCTCCTAAAAGACAATCTGATCCTAGTATTCGTTCTGTGGCTTTGGAGCCAGAACATAGGCTATCAGCAGCCCGCAAATCAGAGGCCAACTCTGTGCCATCACTTGTATCTGCCTTGAGTGTGCCAACTCTGCCACCTCCTAAGTGTCATGCTGTAAGTGCTTTGAACACACGTTCGGCAAGCAGCCCTGTGCCTGGATCATCGCAGTTCTCCCACCAGAAATCCTCCTTGGAGCACATGACAAGTGTTCACTATCCACCAATACTGGTCACCAACAGCCATGGCAATTCTGTCAGTTACGCTGAGGAGTATCCAAAATATGAATCTCTGGGAGACCATGGTTACTACTCAATGCTAAGTGACTTCTCTAATTTGAGCATCAGCAATATGCACAGCTCTGACTACTACAACGCAGAGCAGGACCGAGCAGCGTTTTCAAGGAACTCCAGCCCATGTCCAGATAGTTGCATGAGTCACAACAGCAGTGACTCCTATTCTTCATACAGTGACCTCTATTTGGGCATCTCAGATCCAGGACCTGAAGACACCGTCAAACACCAAAGGCCACCTCCACAGAATAGATGGCAGCCATTTGCACATGGCTACCATGAAGCTTTAACACGAGTTCAGAGCTACGGTCAGGAGGAGCCCATGCAAAATTCCCGGAAGCAGTCCTCTTCACATTTGGCTCTGCATCTACAACATCCACTTGTTGGGGCACGGTCAAGCTGTCCTGGAGATTACCCAGCGCCAGAGAATATGCACCCTTCTGCCAACGCTCAGCCTGGGAGAGCATTGGTCATGACTAGAATGGATAGCATATCAGACTCCCGTCTTTATGAGAGTAACCCCATGCGGCAAAGAAGACCTCCACTGTGCCGTGAACAACATGCTAGCTGGGACCCTTTACCTTGCCCCAGGGACTCCTATAATTACCACTCGTACCCACTTAGTAATAGTCTCATGCAGCCATGCTATGAACCAGTCATGGTAAGAAGCATGCCTGAGAAGATGGAACAGCTCTGGAGATCTCCTCACTGGCCTTCTATGGCCAGTGACCATAGAGAGCAACACATCATTCCAGAGCATCAGTATCAGACTTACAAAAACCTGTGTAACATCTTTCCTCCAGGGGTGGTACTCTCTGTCATGGAGAAGAACCCACACTTGACCGATGCCCAGCAGCTTGCAGCGATTATTGTTTCAAGGTTACGATCAGGTCAACACCACTGTTAATATCATCCCTTAATGCCTGGACAATAGTATCTATTGATCAAGTTGCCTGAATAAAACCTGGCAGTGTTTTTCACATTTAGCTTTCTCCGATGACCTATTGATCAGTTGTTTTTTTTTTTTTTCTTGCCACCATTTAAACTTTTTATTAAGACGATTTAACTTTTATTTATTTTTTAAAACTTTATGATCTTTACAGCATTCCCAAAGGAGTGCATATTTTATTGTATAGATATATCTATCCCTGCTAGACCTGTGTGACAGGTTAAACCTCAGTTCCTTGGAAGGCAAAGTCACTGATTCCTATTCTTAATAAAGAGGATAGAAGGGTCAGTCAATCTCTCCAATGCTGGAGATCCCAGCACATCATCAAAGCACATGAGTTGCTTGCACCATGTTAAGTTCAGCTGTTCACAAAAAACACCTGTTCATATTGTTAGCAATTATATTGCATGCCTATGTGTGTATTTGCAGTTTCAATCAGTACAACTGTGTACATAGGTAGTTCCTTTTCTGTATTGTTCAACAAAATTGCTGCCTTTTGCTTGCAGCCCATTTCCACATTTGCTGAGGTATTTTAAAAAAAACATATGCCAGCAATGTACACCGAGTGTACATGAAGCAGGTGTATGCAGTTGCTGTATATGAACACAGAAACATACTTTTTTTTGTCCTTTTCTTCATCTCCTCCTACAGCTCCTTTTTTAAAATGGCCACCTCCTGTGCTTGGCAAGCAGTCTGTGTACATTGACACTTTCTCTGCGAGCACTCTCTCCCCCTATTCATTGTGGAAACCCCCCTGGACAGTGTATTGTAAAGGCAGAGCTGGTGAGCAGTGATCTTGTTACAAGGAGGGGGTCCACTGCTTTTATCATTTGACTCCAGTATCAGCCTGAGTTTCCTGCGGAGACAATTTTCAATTTGTAGGACTCGGGCCTACTAAAAAGTCCATAAAAAGGTAGCCTGCAATGTGAGTCGTGAAACTGACACACATATACATCACCACTGCGCCTCTACATTACCACAATAAATGTGAATCGCTTACAAAGGTGGAAATGGGCTTTAAAAGAAGGTTTTGTTTGCACAAGGAAAATGTATTGCTGGACTCTTCGCTCTTTGATGTATCTTTCAGAGGTCATCAATACATTTCCATGTTGCAATGCATTGATGTACTACAGATTTTATATTTGCACAAAATGAATTTGTTTGTTTTTTCTTTTTTTGCACAATTTTTCGGCAGGTCGGTCGTACCTCAGTAATATTTCATAATAGCCATACGCCTCTTAATCACAATTGTGCTTTTGGTGCCCAAGATACAAAGAAGGCCTTTTAAATTTCACGATGGGCCAAATGCATGTCATATTTTGTAACAGAAGAAGAGATGTGTTTTGTATATTTTTTGATGTAGCTATGTGTCCATTTGTGGGCAACAAAAACCTGGACATTTTTTTTTCTTGAAAGAAAATTCCATTCCGATAGTATAGACGTTAATACTTGATCATGTCACGGTGGTATCCACAGCTCCTGAGGAGATGTAGCTTGAGACGTTGATTTCTGAACACGTTATCATTCATTTGGCTATGACTGGCCAGGAATGGTTATTTGAATGCCAGTACCTAGGTGGTTGAAAGACTAATAGACCAATTAGAATGCTAGTATGGGTAGGAGCTTTTGATAACATTGTCAATAGGTAAATGTGGTATTTGGGTGGTTTACAACCCACATGTAGGTTACCTGTGTCTAGGAGTCTCATGAATATGATTACAAAATAAGATTTGTAAGCCTCTCTTTAGGCCTAAGATGAAGGATCTCCATTTCAGCACATGCTGCACAACATTTACTTGGTGTTGGCTATCTCTAGGGGTCGTACAGATGTGGAAGATTTTACGATATTTGAATGTTCTTTCTAACTCTTTTACTAAAGCTTGTTATAAGGTTTACTAGTCCTTCACCTGGCGGTAAAAGAGTGCAACGCTTGTGGTGTCATTCTTGCAATAGATATGAAGAATTCTCTTCTTTGTCTTGCTTTGTATTCTCTTTTACTACCAATAAGTTTGTAAATGTCAGTGACGTCAGACAAGACTCACCAGAGACATTTCCCCTCATAGTTTGGTGTCAGTACGACCTTCCTTTTCTTTGGAATAAAGAAGGTGTAACTCTTGTTGCTGCTCCTTTCCAGCAGGTACTGGATTTGTTTGAGCTGCAGTCTTTATTCACTACTTCGTAATGGGTTAGTTGCACTTTTTGGTTGTTGTTGGCTTATGTACATAGATGTAAGGGGGAACACTGCAGATAGCATTGCCAGACCAGGCATTTTCTTGGTTGTCTTCTGCTGCACTCAGGTTGCTGACCCTTAGCACTATCTCTTATTCAATTTTCTAATGGACCCATTGTATAATACTTTTAAGGTTTTGAAGCCGATCCACAGCCATGCTTTGGGCTTTAGTCGACTTCGTTTTTTGTTTTTTTTCATGAAAGCGTAGAAGGGTCAAGCTGATTGGCCTTTTGTTTCTTCATGAGAAGGTGATAACTGCCTAAATGTTTCTTACTGTGAAACAAACGGAACGTCAGGCTGCCGTCAGGGTTTTCTCTGGCTTTCTGAGAATGGGTCTTCGGCTGCTCCACTTTAGCTCTGAAAACGTTTTATTCACAGGGAACCTGCATACATACATTGAGCCTCCCGGGTCAGTATTTGTTAGACCTGTGTTACTTCTAGCCACCCGTCATCTCCCTTTCAGGTTGCTGGAACACAGTAGAAATGGAACTGAGAAACCTGTTGTTGTTAACAGTCTTCAGATACTTTCAACCATGAGGCTCACTGAGAAGTGAAAGTGGCCTTGAAGTACAACTATACTGTTTGTGGATGAACTTTGAATGTGCAGACTTCGAATGAACACTAGAATTGAATCTGCTGTTACAACTAGAGCTCCTGTTTGTTGTTCTAGTTTAGATGGCTGATGCTCAAGTTTGCTCTGCCCTGTAATTCAACTGCTTCTAGTAGTAAGGCAATGGCAAGCTTCAGCTCTAGATGGGAGCCTTGGTTGTGACATATAGCAGATGGTCTAGAAAATTCCCCTTAACATGTGCTAAGGTTCTGTATTTCCCTCCAGTGTTGTGCTTCAAGCTTGTGATTTTCACTTCTCCCTTTGTTCAAGCTACCATTCCTGGGTATTGGTCACAAATCCTCAGATATCCATAGGCTGTATTTATATGTGTATTGAAGAATCAATTTAAGTCTAGTCAAGACTGAGATTCTTAGTAATGGAAGATGTTGGAGACCATAGCTTGTAACTTCAAAGGGAAGCCAGGCCAAAACTTACTACAGTTACATAGCTACCTAGTTAGTCAGGTTGAAAAAAGTCCACCGAGTTCCACCTATTTGTTCCTTTATTCCTATCTAATCGTATATTTTGCATTTTTTTTTTATGGGAATAAAAATGTTTTTAACACATTCAGAGCACTAAAACATTTACATCTAAAATCGGACATATTCACCAAAGCAGTGGACTGTAAAACACCCTG
>NW_017306699.1:354481-377540 GCF_000935625.1 Nanorana parkeri | reverse complement strand
CCCCCCCCCCCCATCTTTTAGGTTTGATGGACAGTATTCAAACTAATGATGTCTGTAGGCATTTTGTTATGAAGCTTTCTAGATTCGGACTTTAACTAGATGAGGAAAGAGAGACTTCAATGTTAGGCTAAGGTTACACCTAGGCGACACCTCACCGGATTGCCGCGTGGTCAGGAGCCGCCAAGGTGTGAACCGATTGCGCTGTGGGTGCCATTATTTTGTAATGGCACCCCAGTCGCGCCGGGCGGATCGTGCGGTTGCCGCCCGTGCTTCCGAGCACCACTAAGACAGCCGCGCATCGTGTATCGCAACAAAGAGGTACTTGTACCTTTTTTTTTTCTGCGATTGCTGCCCGGATGTCACCCCATTGAAATCAATAGGGCTGCGTGGCAATCGCTGCCTGCATTGTGCAGGACCGCACGACACCCGGGTGTCGTGAGGTGTAGTGTAGGTGTGAACCTAGCCTAACAGTGTTGGATTGGAAAAAGATGATGAACATGATTTTAAATGCCCAATACCAGCCCAGGCGCCTTCAGTAGAATAGAAGCAAGGTGGGGACGATCAGTCTGGTTTTTATCGGTCTGTGTCCTTTTTGGGAAGAAATAAAAGGTTGGGTTGGAGATGGGCTTTAAATTCCATTTTATTTTTTTATTTTATTTTTTATTTTTCTTAAAAACAATGAAAGCAATTTTAAAAGTTCCGGTTTGTTGTACCACTTTTATCCAGGATTGGCCAAGGGCAGCCGAAATCTCCATCTCGCATAGCCAGAAATGACCTTTTGTTTGTTGATACAAATTGTATCTTTTTTCTTGATTGTATAAAAAACACTTACGGATAATGTGTAATGTAAATAAATAAATGTAAATATTTATCCTTATTAAAAAAAAAAGTCAAAGTATACACAGACAAAAAAAAGTGTAGAATAGTTACAGCAATGCATTTTCACTGCTATGTTTGTGACACTATGTGTCACTTTGTTGTAGTCCATGGTGTGGAAGCCACTTCACTGCCATTGTGCCTGCAGCTCTCTACCTGAAGTACAAGGAGTTGCAGGACTAGGCCACAGTGACGAGGTTAAATGACTCCTTAATGACTTGGCAATGTAGTTTATGAAGAAACAGACATTTTCCAATTCACTTTATGATATAAATCTCTAGAAATGTGTATATGAATGGCTCCGATAATGCATAGGTAACCTGTGCATACATTATATGTCTTCTATTTATTAAAGTGGACCCATCTCCTTACACAGTGGAAGCCGCCATATTGTGGGTGTAGCCTTTAAATATGATCATGCCCGGAACATGCCGCTTCAGTGAGGAGTAAAGCTGCTTGTTCATCTTGTTGAAAGTGTGCAATATGAATTCCTAGGGTAAAGCAAAAAAAGATGTGCAAAGTGATGTAGCCAATAGCAGCCAGCGTGGTTTCAGTTCACTGAAGTCTGATCTGAAAATTGCAGTGATTGGCTGCTGTGGCTACCCAATTTGTGCTTTTTGTAACGTGTGGGTGAGTGTATTTTCGTGACTATTGGTCCACCCCATAAAATGGCAGCCTCTACAGTTTACAGGTGACAGGTACACTTTTTATTGACTTTATGTTCCTAAGTAGGAATCTTAGTATGGGCACTTGGGGTTTTTGTAGTATTTTGTAAAATGTGCACTGCAAAGAAAGAATCCGCATTGTGAAATTCCACTTGAGTGCTTGTGTAGCAATTGTTTGTGCTGTGACCCGTGCTGTGCGTATTTTCTATTTTTTGATTTTGTTGCATGGAATCAACTTTTAAGTACAGTAAGTTACTGGGATTTGTGTATTTGCACTGGCAGTATGGCTTCTGCGACATATACGTATGCTTATTAGTCTGACATTCACACTAGTTAGGAATGACTTGACCTTGTTGTGATTTCTCACATGAGGAGAATATTGGCGTGTCTTTAAGGTTTTGTTCCCTTTTTTTATTGTAGACAGAACAGATTCTATTCCGGTATATCCGAGGAGTAGGCTTCGCTTGGCGTGGGAACTCATCACACACACAGTATTGTTCACTTCTATATATGCACTGTAGTCAGGGCCCGCATACACTTGTGTTGGGGCCTATTTTATAAACGCTTTCACCTAAGCTTTTCAAATTGTATGCCATTGGAAAGATTTGTGAATCCTGGGTGAAAGTTGTCTGAATCTTGTGTGAAAATAAATGTATTCCCAAGATCTCTCAAGTGTATGAAGACAAGCCCTCCATATTGTGTACATCTCCGGAATACATACATCATTTCCCCATCTTTTATACCTTTCAAACACACTGCAAGTACAGAGAAATAACTGTTGCTGTCCCAGAAATATATGACAACACAGTGAGGGGAATTTATCAAAACCGGAGCAGACAATCCACTTGTTTTTTCTTTTCAAAACTTGACTGAACTGAAGAGAGAAGTTGATTGGTTGCCATGGACAACTGCTCCATATTCTGTCTGCTCCAGTTTTGATAAATCCCCTCCCCCCCGGTGTGTTTTTGGTTCTGAATTCCTGAGTATGTGGTGTCAGCCCTGCCTACTTCATTAGTAATGGGTTACAAAGAATACAGACCTCCATAACCGCTGCTCCTTGTACACAGGATGTACAAACAATACCCATATGTGAGGCCTGATTTCACATTGTCATAGGTGGTGCCCTTGGATGGCGTGCTCCCAAATGTTTGAATGCAGCATTTCTAGTTGCACGTTACACACGGTGTGGTATGGGTCTAGGCACCCTCCCAGAACACTACACTGGAATCGCACTTTGGTCATCCACCATTTTCACCTCTTGGATGTGAACAAGCCCTGTGTGTAAAAAGAATATGTCTCCGTTCCAAACAGGGACCAGATAAACACCTTGTCACTCAATCAGAAGACAAGAACCTGTTTCTATGGCTAGCATGAGCCCCTGTATATAAACCAGAACTGCAATGTAATGGTTCTGTAGTCCAAGATTTTCAGCAAAACAACCTAAACTTCTGAACATCAGTGGAATGTATTGCAGCTTACCTGTCCTTAGATGTGGTGGCTGCATTCATATTCTTTTTTAGGCTGATATTATTTTCAGCAGAAAGTACCGGCTAATAGCAAGCAAGATCCATCTGCTCACAGGAAGAATAGCAACAATATCCTTGTCACTTCTTCCTGTGAGCTGACGGAAGAGAAAATAATACCTTGTCTACCTTCCGCTAGCTGATGATCTCCTCATCCCCCCATGTAATAGAAATGAACCAAGCCCAGGCTGGGTGTCAGCCATGACTGCCTTCATAGGCACAGTGGAGAAGTGAGGGTAGCCACCCAAGGACAGTGATGGGGCTGATGTATAAAGCGTTCACCACCACTAGATAAAGCTGAGGTGCATAGACTTTCCATCTAGTGGCAGTAATGCTGTGTGAACGTTGTGTGCCCTGCTATACACTGGGTGAGCACCTTATAAATCCACCTGAAAAATAAAACTACTCATCAAAGGACTTGTAAGCTGCAGTATAATAATGGCTTGTTTGGTTTAGATATGCTTTCAGTCTTGAAATATTAAGTCCCCCCAATATGAAGCCCACCCTTTGTTTGCAGCAATCTATTCGTGACCATTAAGTACATTTTTTACCATACAGATTTTTTTCAAATCCTGTCCCCGTTGACTTTGTTAGATGCTGCAGACTGCATTCACTCTGTAGAGGCAGTGCCGCCTCCCAGACATGAGTTGGGGAAGGACATGTAACAGCATTGTCAAATGGCTGCCTGCGTCAGGTCTATACTTCCCATAATCCCGTGCACCATGTCAACCACGCATATAGGTGCCTGGACTATGCTGCATGAACGGCGCTGTCTCAGGAAGTCGCATCCAGGGGAAGTAGCTTGCAGTCAGGGCTATCATATGTGTCTGTGACAGCATCAGCACATCGGGCTGTGGTCCCAACCGGGAGTGCACGCAAATGGTGGTTACTGCGGCCCTCCGTCAGATGCGGCAAGGCAATGTAACTACCCAAAGAGCAGAACTGGGGAGTCCATTTTAGAAGAATAATTGTGAAGGTATAAAAGGCTTCAGCAAACAATGTGAGGGATCCTGTCTGCTGCAATATGCTTTGACATGGAGGGTTTAATAACACTAAATGGAGGTTTTGGCCTCGGCAGAAATGTCACATTCACACTTCAGTGGATTAGTACATAGAAATATTTCTGGATCTGCTGAAAAGCAATATCCACTAACAGTTTATGTTCTAGTAAAACCTCCTTTTATGATGTAGTTTGTAGAAACGCAGAATATTGGTCACTGTTGAGTACCTTTTGGGATGGTATGATGAGGTGTGAACAAGGGCATTGTGACAGATGACAGTACAGTGTGACATATATTATGTTTTATTGTAGAACTAGGAGAATATTTACAATATTGTGGATGTTATTAGCACATCTATTCTGTGTTTTGGTTGCATGTATTCAGGTTCAGTCTTTAGCTACGTTGTAAATGAATAATCCCTTCTTATTAAGACCCATCAGAAATAGAACAGCTTGTAGTATTTCACTCTAGGTCTGTTTAAAGTGACACTAAACTCAGGAGTTAAACCTTAGAAATGCATTCAGGTACCTTAACTATTAACACAAATGTATCTTATTTCTTATTACATCACTCGGCTGTAGATCCTCAAATCATCTCTGAAGTGGTGCCGACACTGTCCTTCCTTCTGGAGGGGGGCTACTTTTGTTCACCACTCCAAGCTCGCTCCTGTGATGGACTACCATCCCAATACAAATTAGTAAACTATATGTGAGATTGTAGTCCATCCTCGTAGTGAGCTTGGAGCGGTGACTACTTTACAACACACACAGGGATCATGGGGAATAAAAGTAGCCACCTTCCAGCAGGAAGAACATTGTCGGCACCAATTCAGAGATGATTTAGGGGCTACAGCCGAGTTATACACAAATAAGAGTTTTTTTCTTAATAGCTAGAGTACTTGAATGTATTTTTAAGATGTAAGTGTCACTTTAAGTAAACTGTATTGTTAAAGTATAAAATAGGAATGCAATTCTTGAAGTTAGGCCTTTTCTACACTTGCAGAATTGTTTCATTTTGAACTTGTAAAAAAAAAAAAAAAAGTCACATTTGAGGAAACAGATTCTTTGTTTTTAAGCACTGTTGGTGGATTTAAAGAGACCCTGTCCCCATAAGATTATATATCCCTGTATTGTGCATTTCATCTCTATATTTATTATAATATTTAACAGACCTTAGACTGCTGCTGGGCGCCATCTTGGATGTGACATCAGCAGCCCCAAGTAGACTCCGAGCTGTCACTCAAATGGCTCTTTTCAGTATATCCCTGCTCCCATTTATTTATGTTTTGAGGCTCAATGGTCAGCCTGTGATTTATCCAATGACAGGGCAGAGACTGATGGTAGAAGCGCACACACAGCAGAGAGCTACATGTCGGCAATAACACCTCCTCCACTCTGCACATATTACATATTACAATCGGCTTCTGCTCAAACTGACACTTCCGTTTCATTATTTTCTGGGATCACACATAATAAATCACTGATCTTGCCTGGAATCCTAAAGCTGGCCATACACTGCTCCTATTTTTTTTTTTTTTTGTTCAACCCATGGGCTGGATGAAAGAAAAAGAGCAGACTTCTCCAACAATGCTAGAAGCTGTTTCTTTGGTATTCTGACGGCGGGCAATGTCAGAATACCTGAACAGAGCCGGCAGCTCATTGACTATCTGTACTACGATTTTCTGACCGTCTCCTTTGATCAGCTGATCGATGGAGGCCGACCAAAAGAATGCTGACAGAGGCATCCACTGTGCGAATTTCAGCTGGTTCCTTGAGAACCGTCCAAAATTTGCACGGTGTATTGCCACCTTAACAAGGTAGCTGTGCAGGCTTCTGTTGTCTACCTACATAGTGGGAGGGGGGCAGGAACTGGGGCCAGCACAGACAGGAATCGACACTTCAAGGAAGTGGCCAGATTCCTATTTAGCTTAGATGGGTCACAATATAGGGACAAAATGTTTTGTTTAAGTGGGGAAATATGCAAGTGCTTATTATTCTCTTCTGCCTTTTAAGAGGTATGGTCTGGTGACAGGGTCTCTTAAAATATTTTTGCGTCACATCAGTTTCTATGGAATCGAACACTCAGGAGTCTCGAAAGATCCACATCCTACAATGCTTCAGCGTAGTCCTATCATAGAAAACGTTCGCAATTCATCTTTTGTAGCTCAGGGCTCCATGAAAAGATATTTGAGAAATCGCCATGCCTTTGCTCATGTGTGCTGCAGCTGGGTGACTGCTTTTAATGCTCCTTTCTGCTGCACACGGCAAGTCTAGTCCCCCGACCTTATTTATATACATTCTAAGCGCTCCCAGTTCCAGCTCCTCCCCCTCTGCTTGTGAGTGACTCATCAGCAATATAAAAAAAAAGACCATTCCTCATTTCAAAACCAACGTCAACCTCCTCCTAAACTATGTCCCTCAACAGGGCATTGATGCAATGCATGCTGGGAGTTGTCTGAGAGCAATCACATGGTCAGTAAATGATGCTATAGAAGCTGCAGCCTGTACAGGTAAAAACAGCTGACGCACACAGCAATCGTGGACGCCGACTTTTAACCATCTAAACGAGTGTTTAGACTATTTTTAATAGATTCCTGTTCCTACTGCACAGTGAACCTTCAAGCAGAAATCTATATTAATTATAATCATTTTCCTTTCCAGTATACATAGAAATCCTGTGAATATAGAGTCAACAGGGCCTATAATGCAACCATTTTATTTTATTCCTATGGAAATGTGACGAAGATTTGTATAGGTTATGCTCATTGTTGAAATAAACTTCTGTCTATTTATCTAACAATCTTGTTTTTCATTTTGCCAAATCTTTGCTGTTTTTGGAGCATGCCCATGTAAATCTCTCTGATAGATAAGTTGCACTCTGTATCATTTATATGTTTTGTTAAAGAAAAGGAATGTTAACTGTGAACTTGTTTCTTATTGAACGCGGTTTGTTAATGTCTGTGCATTTTTCTTGACGGGATACAAGGGGTAATGAAGGCGCATTTGACAACGGTCCATGAGAGCCAGTCTACCAGTCTCTTATGTTACTCCTACACATGGCCATCTGTTTCTGGCCATTTCACATACAGGTGAAACTCGAATAATTAGAATATCGTGCAAAGTTCATTTATTTCACTAATGCAACTTAAAAGGTGAAACTAATATATGAGATAGACTCATTACATGCAAAGCAAGATAGTTCAAGCCGTGATTTGTCATAATTGTGATGATTATGGCTTACAGCTCATGAAAACCCCAAGAACCCCAAATCCACAACCTCAAAAAAGTAGATTATTACATGCAATCAATAAAACAAGGATTGTACATAGAACAATATCGGACCTCTGAAAAGTACAAGCATGCATATGTACTCAGTACTTGGTTTGGGCCCCTTTTGCAGCACTTACTGCAATTACTTTTGCATGATATTCTAATTATTCGAGTTTCACCTGTATATTTAACAAGAGTTGTGGGTCCTAATCCCTGATTATGGCAAAAATGAAGGAAACGTAGATTGCCTAGAGGCACTAAAGAGCCTCTAATAATATCAACTATGAATTTCAAATTGAAGTTGGTCTCTATAAACAGGTCAACATTTCAGAAAATTAACTAAATGTTTGCGATAACGATAATATCATTATGGGGGATTCTATTTCCATGCACACTGCTAGTTGCTACTGTCAAACCTCATTTAGCTTAAAATGTGTAAGAGTATTGCTCTATTGGCCTCACAGAATGTGTGAATATTACAGCTAAAGTCCAGGGAAAAGCAGACTCCTTCCTTGCAGTGAAGCTCAACCCACCCACTGCAAGCATTAAAAGCTCATCAATACCTAGGGTACCAGTAAAAAGGACTTTGACTTTCCTAATCTTCCCTCCACGCTAAAAGACTAGCCCTGCAGCCTCTTCTGTAAGGCACTCTATTGGTCATAGGCACTCTGGCATCAAGTACAATGCAAGGTCAATAGATGGATGGTACTGAAGGCCACTGCGCTGCTGTGCGGAGACCTTAAATGGAGTGTACACTGCCTATACAGTTTAACCCCTTCCCGACTGAAGATGGGCTTATACCATCACGATCGTTCAGTTAATTAACCAGTGTCGGGATAATCCTGTCATGCGGGTACAAGGGGCACTGGTCTGCGGAGGGACCAGCACTCATTGAGTTACTGCTGTTGCTGGTTCCGAGGCAGACCCTCAACAGCAGATTAGTGGTGCCAGCCCTGTGATCACAGCAATAGCTGATCGCTGTGATCGCAGAGCCATGGCAGTCGCAGAGCTGGCAGCAGCTCACTCTATTTTGCAGCTCCAAGCCAGCTGTGTATTACAAACTAATAGACAGTATCTCTGAGGAGAATACTGTATTTTCCACAGAAATACTAAGTATCAAAACCCTTGTAAATAAAAATAAAAAATAACCCCTTAGTGCCCCCGAGTTAAAAAATTACAATTTTAAAAATAAAAGAAATTCAGTTTTTAAAATGTTTTTAAAAAAAGAAGGAAAAAGGTTTAACAAAAGTTTATATATATTCAGGAAAATTATAAGAAGATATAGTGCCGAGGAGGCTATTAAAGATCGGAGACAAACATGTCACATTCTAAAATTGTTCCAAACTAAAATTGTATGTCACTCCTTGTATTTTGTGATTTATAACTCGCAAAATAAACTGAAATCCCAGACATTATATATCCTATAAATCAGAACCAATGTGCACATTATTATTGCCAAAGCTGAAGATTGTGTTTTTTTTAAATTAAAAAATGTTTTATTGATGCATGTCACGCCAAATCAAACCCATTCTGTCCATTAAAAAAACCCAGTATATAATAGGTGTAGGTGCAATGCAGGAGGAATATGGAAATTAAAAGATAACTATGAGGTAAATGTTTTCCCCCATAGTTCTCTTAGGAGTCATGGGAGGACATATACTAACCTCCTCCCGTGACCCAAAGCTCAGTGTATCGCGAGCGAAAAGACTTCTTCCGTCATCCTGTAATGTTGGCAGCGGGCAAACAATTGATATCACTAGTTGCTAGGAATGCCAATGACTGTAAAGCAGGGGACATTGGACATAATTGGTTGTTGGGGTGCCAGTGTTCCT
Organism: Nanorana parkeri; assembly: GCF_000935625.1. NCBI lineage: Eukaryota > Metazoa > Chordata > Amphibia > Anura > Dicroglossidae > Nanorana > Nanorana parkeri. The sequence goes on along the minus strand of NW_017306699.1, from coordinate 368,374 downwards.
AGCACCAATGAATAGGGGGGGGAAGTACCTGCTCTGGGATATAGCTGGCCGGAGCCCAGTGCATCCACTGTCAGCCAGCCATAACCCAGTGCAAGGGTGCAATTGCGGTCCAGACAGAAATGCAACTCGGTCCGTGTCCAGACTGCGGTCTGCCATTTGGTGATCCCCGTCTTAGTTGTTTGTATCAGCATATTTGCTGAGTTCCAAAGGATGAAAACCCCAAATAATGATTTGGTATAATTTGTTTATGCACTTTTGTAGGTAGCTAATAAAAACAATGTTTTCTCTTCTGTTCAATAAAGGACAGGGATCTTCATTTAACGGAAGGGTTATACCGCCACCTGCAGGAGTAGGGCGCTCAGCAGAAAAAAAAATAAAGTGCGGCCCCTTTTGGTGGCTAAACCCCCCACTTTTTAGAGGTGGCTCAGTTTTTTTTTTTGCCTAGTGTCACGGAGTATGGGCCTAGCTCCCTGCTGGGGAACTTAGTTCTGTCTTCATTTTTTCTTGTTCTGTTTGGTTCCCCACCCCTTGGTTCTAGGGTCACTAGGCAGCATGAGGCTGGCTTCCCTGCCAATCAGGGAGGCTGGTCATGATGTGCCACCCGGCTTCCTGATTGACAAGGAAGCCTGCTTCACTTGTCACGAGGCAGCCTGGCTTACTAACCAATCAAGAAGTCGGGAGGTGGGTCATGATATGCCACCCAGCTTCCTGATTGGTCAGGAAGCCAGGTTGCATGGCGACAAAGCTGGCTTCCTAGCCAATCAGGAAGTTGGGTGGCACGTCATGACCTGCCTCCTTGATTGGCAAGGAAGCCAGCCTCATGCTGCCTAGTGACCCTGTGAGGCAGGCTGGCTTCTTTTTATGTTACTATGGGCAACTGCTCCAGCTTCTGTCTGCCAGAGCTTTGATAAATTCCCCCCAATGTGTTTTGTCAAATGTTTCAATAATTTGCTGGTTGTTACCAATTTTAGAACCAGTTTACTTTATGGGCACCAGGCACATACCAGCCTGCTAACCACCATGGAGAAGAACACTTCTGACAGCTGTCTGGTAGGTCTAAAATTGAATCTGCTGTGTTATGTGCTGCCCAGTTCTATTTGTCATAAAGAAGTAATTCGCACTCCTTTTATATTGATACAACGCAATTTGCAGTAGCCGGTACCAACCAACCAGGCAATGCAGTGAATTTTGACCTTTTATTAAAGAAATATTACTGTGTGCAGGAAGTAATCACTCCGGATTTTGTGTTTAATCTTAATTTCCATGGGAGTTATGTACAAAAGTTATGTAGATAGGGGAAGGGAGAAGGGTGCTTCCCCTATATGAAGGACTCTGCCCACTCCACGCTTAGGCTTGACAAAGGAGGTGAACCTCTGAAACGCGTTGCCTAGCAACGCCTGACAACCTGTAAGTACTCCAGTGCCTGTGATCTCGCCTTGAGGAGAGCCAGCTACAGCAGTGCTCAGCCCCTGGATCAGATCTGTGTTTACCAGCACAGATGTTCTGGGATCTTCTTGGAATTGGCTCTACTCTCTCCATGTGCCATCAATCCTGAAAACACTCTTGGAGCAGCGGCTGCGATCGGACTTTACTTTTTAACCTTTATTAACCTCCCTGGCGGTTTCTTTTTTTTTTTATTTAAATGTTTTTCATGTCATTTTTCAGTCTTTTTTTTTCGAATATGCCACCGGTTCCGCCCCACTGCGACACGTACGCTTGCAAAGGACGGAAGCCGGCATCGGCCGCAGAACACAGAGCGGCTCGAGGGACAAGGTAAGTAAATGCAATGCGGCATTCCCGAGTGTAGCTCGGGGTTACCGCTTATGGTATGGAAAAATAACCCCGAGCTACACTCGGGAATACCGCCAGGGAGGTTAAACAGTCATTTTTATTCTGCACTTAGATCTGTGCGCCGGGTTTTAGGTTTTGTTCACAGTGCTGTTTCACAGATGTTTCCCTATCCAGATCAGTGCACACATCTTCTCTGGATTAATCACCAGGATAACTGGAGTTCCTTTAACACTATTAATATACAGTCCATAAACAATCGTTTAAGTTGCGCAAGTTGGTGACTTCTGGTTTTTGTAGAAAATATATCATGTTTAGGAGTTTCAAGTCATTTTAAATGTCTGTAAATGACACTAAAATGTAGATTATAACGTGCAAAAAAGGCCGTGGGTTAATAAAGGGGAATTTCAATGTGGCAATACAATGTGAGAACTGCTTTCTTCATAATCTGTAATTTTTAAGCAAGTCAAACTGTGAGAAGTTAGACAAGTAAACTGCGTTAGAGTAGATTTAAACCCACAAACAAAAAATATAATATATTCAGAGGTGCGGGATTCCTATTGCTTGCTGCAGTTCTGGGTGCCGGGCACTTAGATCTGCTGCAGGCAATCAGGGCTAAATGTAGAGCAGGGGAAGCGCCGCTCATTTTGTACAATTGATCTGGGCGGATGTACAGCTTGTTAGCCCCTGTGTGTGTGACAGCAATAAATTAGAAGATAGTAAAATAAACTTAAACATATGAAAAGTGATAAAGTAAAAAATAAAAAATTTAAAAAAGTGGTAAAAGGAAAAAAAAAATGTAAACCAACCCGGCTGCATGCAAAGAAACACACACATAGGGCAGTGTGTGTGTAATAACACTAAAGATAGCGCAAGAAGGTATTTATGACTCTAAAGTGGGTCTAGCTGGAGACACTCACCTACCTGTAGCAATGTATCCACACTCCCTCACCACCACCTCCCTGCTGGCAGTGTCTACTCTAAATAAACTTGAGCTTAACCATGAATGATGTCACTGCACACCGCTGAAGGACCTGCCAAAGGGGAAGCATTGGGGGCCAGGAAGCAAAGTCAAAAGGAGCTTAGCTGTAAAAGGTGATGGTGCCCTGCGTAGGCAAATCTCAATGCCCCAGCTCTCCCTGCCCGAAAGGAGCACCCCAAATGCAGAAGTCCAAAGAGGAAGAGTAATATCAACAAAGCATGGACGTTGTTGATATTACTCTTTATTACTCAAAGATTTTTGGGGGGAACCATATGCACTTTACTTTTATTTAAATGTTTAACTGGGGTTTCCTCAACATTCCTGCCAGACCTAAAAGGGTCTGGTATGAGGACCCCCCCCCGCCCCCCTTTGTTTTTTTTAACCTCTGAGGTAGTGAGCAGAATAACGGAGCCGAATGCTGCCTTCGGCAGCTTAGTGAATAACCCCCCCCCAAATATGTGAGAGCTAATGGTAGGGTCAGAATGAACCTTGCCCACTGATCTTGGGCTAGGCAAGCGATGAGTAGTGGAAAGCCTCCCACAAGCCAAGTTAGTATATTCTACATTCATGTTCCTTGCGCCCAATGACCTTACATTTGTCTGGATTAAAATTCATCTGCCATGTCGCTGCCCCTTCCACTTTATAAAGCACTTGCTGTAGTGATAAAATCTCATGTGGTAAACTTCCCTACATAACTTCATATCGCCTGAAAACAGAGCGTGCTATTTATTCCCACCTCTAGATTATTTAAAAATAGAAGAAACAGAATCACCCCCAATACTGAACCCAGCGGCACACCATTCACCACTTGGTCCAATTTGAGAATGATCAATTTATCACTATCCTTTGGATTTGGTCCTGCAACCAGCTTCCTAACCATGTGCATAGTTTCCTTGACGCTAACTGACCTTAGGTTGTAGATTAATACACTACCTCGGAAGCGGTTAAACTATCTGCAAAGTCCACCTTATAACGCACCTCCTCACAGAACAGTGGTTCTCAACCTGTGTAACCTCAGGACCCACATTTGTCCGTGGTCACCAAGTTCTGACCCAAGTCGCACTGCACTGGAATGCTTGGCATTGCGGTACCACGCGTTCCAGTGCAGGCGATTGAACTGTGAGTGGAGGGTGCCATTCAAGCGGATGGCAACACAGTAGGTGCAATTGTGTGGTACAGAGCATGAATTGCATGGGACTGTGTGATTTACACACTATACTAGTATGAATGGGCCCTCAAAACAAAAACACAACCACAGACACAATCTCTCACACATTCCAAAAAGTTTTTTTTTTTGGTTTGTTACGAACAGGTGGATCGTAACAAACCAAAAAAACACTTTTTGGAATGTGAGAGATTGCCTGCCTACCTAGTGAGAATTGGAGTGGATCCTCAGCCTGGGGTCCAGTGTGGGCTGCTGTGCTGTGACGGAGCTCCATCCATATGTGCATTGTTGGTATAGCTCCCTTGTGTGTCCTGTAGAGATGCCAGGAGCCAGAAAAGTGATGTCACTCCAGTCCTGGCACACGATGGAGCTGTAAGAAACGCACGTATGGATGGAGCTCCCTCATATCCATACAGCCCACCCCACCTCAAGCTGCCATTCAGCGCCTGACATCATGTTGAATGGCTGCTCGATGCGAGAACTGACAGTGCTGTGCTAGAGGGAGGCTCTCACCTAGCGCAGTGGAAGGTATGTGGCGACCCACCAGTTGAGAACCGCAGTAATAGACGGTCAATAGATTTGTCTGACAGAAATGGCCCTTCATAAATCCATGCTGCGTAGTACTGTTCTCACATGCAACTTTGTGTATATGCTCCCTGACCATTTCCCTCAAACACTTCACATATTAGGGAGGTAAGGCTGACCGACCTCTAGTTGCCTGGTATACATCGCAAACCTTTTCAGTATATTGGCACCACATTTGCTTTCCTCCAATCATCTGGCAGCTCTCCTGTCCTTAAAGATGATTTAGTACTCGCAATACTTTTATGTTACAAAGGTTTGCAATACACTGCTTACTGTAGTTCTTTCTTCCTCACCATTGTGAACATTTGTAGAATTGTCCCTCCCTCCTTCCCCAGTACTATTGTCCATCTCCCATGCCATCACCATCCCCTTAGACACTCTGGGCATCCCATCATCATTTGTCACCGTTGCATTGCAATTTCCAGTGATTTATTCCACCACATTCCTTTCTCATTCCATACTTTGTGTCTGTCCAAATTTGGATTGACCATCCATTGGCCTGGGTCTCATTGTGGCACTAGCCCCACATTACCCGTATGTGGCCAACAAAAAGGTTTTAATCTCCCAACAACACAAATATATGCTTATTTTTATATGTATATTTATACTGTTTACCATTTACATTGTTTTATCAATTTTATGCTTATAACTTATTCTTCTATGTTTTTATTCTTATATTATTATTTTGGATGTTGGTCTATATATCCATGTGGTGGTTGACAGCTATCCAGTTCACCTTCCTCCTATCCCCTGCAAGGGACCGTGTTCCCATACTGATCCCTGCACTTAGTAGTTGCTGTTTGCTGACACTCTGCCGTATTTGAATGCAAGAACTGCTCCGGTTTTCTGGCACTGTGATAGGTCGAGTGGCGGCGACACCCCCAGGGTCGCCATTGGCTGGCCGCATTATCCCGCCCTCACATGGTTCCTCAGACTGATAGCAGACATGGCTACATTTACATATGATGATGAGCCTTTAGGACACGGCTCCTATTGGTCATCTGTACTTTATAGGGGGAAGGTGACGTTACGTTCTGATGAAGGGGGCATGCCCTAGAAACGCACGTTAACGTCACCAGCATACAGGAATCATCCAGTGGATACACACTGCCTGTCAGCTTATGATTCTTCTTACGTTTGTGAGTACGTTTTTTGTTCTTATCTCATGCTTACTGAAATAAAATTGACCTGCACCAGGAAAGGCGCCCCCTTGTGTTTACTCCACAGATCTACAGCTTTCCCGGCTTTCTTTTGGGGCAGCATCTTGCAGTGTGCCTAGGAGGAATTCTCATTGAGAAGTGACAAGTTTGTGGCGCTTCACTGCTTTTTATTGTAGTAAATAAAAACGGTTAATGTGAATCTCTGAATGTTTCAATCAGAAATCAATGAACGTTGCCTTCCTGACATATTGTACATTCTATTACATTTCTGTTGGAGGTGGCAGCCAGTAAGAAAGACATTTTTCAAAGATCAGAAATACAACATATGCTGTGAACAGTGTGTGTGAGTGTGAGAGTGTGAGAGTGTGAGAGTGTGAGAGTGTGAGAGTGTGAGAGTGTGAGAGTGTGAGAGTGTGAGAGTGTGAGAGTGTGAGAGTGTGAGAGTGTGAGAGTGTGAGGTTAACTGCTTGGTTAACCTGCCCCAATAATAAACAGGGTCTGCTGGTGCTTAGACTGTTATCCTGTGAGCTGAAAAATCTCTATGCAGGGTGAGCTTGAGAGCATAATCACCACAATGATCAGTTATACACAATGAATGTATTTAAACAAGCTTTTTTAGCACAACAAAAAACAAAATTTGACAAACAATTTTGAAAATGAGAATAATTAGGAAACCTATACAAGTGAATTGCCATAAAAAAAAAAAAATATAATAATACACTTTGGACATAGTTCAGGGAAGTTGTTCTTGCTGCTCGTCCATCTGCACTAAGAAGTCAGATTATAAAAGGCTCCGTGTAAAAGCAGCAGAGATGGAAATAAAACCCTTCAGAAGAGTCGAAGGCCAGCTTTGATTTGATTCAATTCATTCTGAGTCCAGAACATATTGTCAGATGATCGGATATTCTGGGTGCTGCAAATATAAATGGCCATTAAACAGATTTCGTCAACTGAGCAAAAAATAAATAAAAACTCTACATATAACGTGACGTTGTTGAGATTCTGCACCAAACAAGAGAACCTTCTATATTGTAGCAATGGGATAAGGAGACACTAAACTCAGGAGTTAAATCTTAAAAATACTATTAACTAGGGATGCACTGATAGCGGTTTTTCGGTACCGAGTACTGATGTTTTTTTGTTCTGTACTCGCCGAAGCAGAGTATTGATAACGGTGCAGTGTGCCCCGATTATCAGGAAGTCAGCTGATCATGACCCCCTGCCTTCCTGATTGCCTGGGAAGCTGCTGTTCTATCAAAAGAACACTGGCTTTACATGCCGCGGCTGCCTGGCTTCCTCACCAATCAGGAAGCCTGGTGGAGGGTTATGAGGTGCCATCCGGCTTCCTGATTGGTCAGGAAGCCAGGCTGCGTAGCAACAAGTGGAGCCAGCTTACTAGCAATCAGGAAGTCGAGCCGCATGTCATGACCCGCCTCGCGGCTTCCTGACTTCCGAGGCAGCCTGGCTTCCTGACCACAAGTGAAGCCAGCTTCCAAGCTAATCGAGAAGCCGGGAGGCGAGTCATTACGCGCCGCCCAGCTTCCGATTGGAAATGAAGCAGTCTTCATGCTCCTTGGCACTGCCATTCAGAGAGATGTTCCTCTGACCAAAAGTTCCAGTAGCTGAGGCAAGTATCTACACATTTGGGAGAGTACGAGTACTCGGTATCGGCACTGATAATAGTAGGTATATCCCTATATTAGTAACAAAAATGTATCTTATTTGTGCATCACTCAGCTGTAGATCAATAATCTGTGAATTCATGCAGACACTGTCCTTCCATCTGGAGGGTGGCTACTTTTTTCCCCATGGTCCTTTTCGCTTTGAAAATAAAAAGGGTCAAAAGGGCATAGATGCCTTATCTCAGGTTTAGGATTTCAGTCTGGCTTATGCTTTTCCCCCTCAGGTTCTTCTGAAACAAAAATCAGTCAGCATGCAGACTCATTTTGGTGCCCCAAGACGTCTTGGTTTACAAAGCTTCAGAAAAGATTGCTATGGCCTCCTTGGATCCTTTCTCTCAGGCCAGTGCTACATCTCAACCAGGATTCTTTCAATTGACAGCTTGGTTGTTGAGAGGAAGATCCTAGAGGGATGTTCCCAGAAAGTTATTAATACTTTTCCATTCAAGAGAAAGCTGGTAACCAGGAAAATTTATCGTAAGGTTTGGAAGGTGTTTTCACTGTGGTGTCAAAAAACACAAGTATTGTTTTCCCTTCCCTAGTTTGGATTTCTTGTAAGATGGAATAGAGAAACTGTTCGAGTTCAGGTTTCAGCTATTTTCAGTTTTCCTAAATGGCAAACATGTTGAGGATCCCCTAGTTAAACGTTTGCTTTTGGCTACAGAACGAATTAAGCCCTTGCAGGCTAGGGCATTTCCTCCTTGGGATTGCTCGAAGGTATTGGGTGGCTTGTCTAAGCCTCCTTTTGAGCCCACTGATGTAGTATTAGTTAAATCGTTGTCCTTAAAGATGGCCTTTTTGTTAGGAATCACTTCAGGCCCAATCCATTAAGGATCCAGGTCTTACCATTTTGCCACATAGGGTTATTCTCAGGCATATGTATTCACCCAGGGTGGTTTCTAGTTTTCACAGGTTCCCAGGAGAATATCTTGCCATCTTTTTGTGGCAATCCTAAAAATCCTACAGAGGAGGTTTTTCATTGTCTGGATTTGAGACGCTACTCCTAAGGTACTTGGAGGTCACCAGAACATTTAGAAGGTCTAGCCATTTCTTTGTGCTTTTCTTCAAGCCCTAGAAGACAGTAGCAAGCTTCTAGCGCCTCGATAGCAAGATGGATCAGACCATTTCTTATGTGTATAAAAAGAGGAAGGTCTTAGTACTCCAGTGCTAATTAAGTTGCTTTCTACCAGGTCTTTAGCAACTTCCTGGCCAGAGAAGGCTGGTGCTTCAGTGGCATAGATCTGCAGTTTGGTTGAATCAGGACACCTTCGTTAGACATTATAGAGCGGAAGTCCTGATGCAGCAGGACCTAGCCTTTGGCCAGAAAGGTTCTGCAGGCAGTGGTCCCACCCTGGAAGGTAGGCTTGGTTGTTTCTTGCTTATTCTCTCAGGTTGCTATCCTGGAAAATGATTGGGGAAATTCCCATTTAGACTCTACAGCAGGGGTAACCAAACTCCGGCCCTCCAGCTGTGGGGAAACTACAAATTCCATGATGCATCTCTCTGTGGGAGTCATGCCTGTGGCTGTGAGAATCTTGCAATGCCTCATGGGATTTGTAGTTCCACCACAGCTGGAGGGCCAGAGTTTGGTTACCCCTGCTCTACAGTAATGGTATTTCTGGGACTCTTTAAGGACAGTAAGCCTACTTCCCACCCTTGGCTATTTTTTTATATTCTATTTTCTAATAGTGTTTCCTGTAGAAAGAGGAACCAGTCATCTCTCAGGTAAGTAACACGGAATTTCTAAAGCTTTTTTTTTTTAACTTAAAAATGTAAGCAGAATTATGGTTTTATTTTTTTAAGCGTTTTATAATTGCTTAGAAAGCTCCTACCTAACTTTCCTCCATGTAATGTTAAAGTTTACTCTAACCCGGTCTGTACTGTGCTGGCAGATTTCATTATCAATTGTAAACTAGACTGTCTGTCCTAACAAAGGGTTAAAGACTTGGAAGCATTGTATATTCATGAGAAGACGACACTCTGACCCTAAACTTTTATTTTCAAACTGCTCAGAGAACCTTGGAATCTGAGCAAAGTCCTTCACCAAAGAAATATCTAAACAATGAAGAAATATATGTCCATTTTTTTTAGCTATGCGAAAAGCAACAAATATAGTGGGGTTTTCTCAACCTTCAGTGCAAAAGTGGAACCACACTTTAAAATCTGAGTGCCTTGTATTGCTCCTTGTCCACCTTAAGCACAAGAAGAATTGTAGATGCAGCACAAGCCCCAAAATACATACTGATGGACCGGGGCTGTTGAGAACATAAAGGTGAAACTCGAATAATTAGAATATCGTGCAAAAGTAATTGCAGTAAGTGCTGCAAAAGGGGCCCAAACCAAGTACTGAGTACATATGCATGCTTGTACTTTTCAGAGGTCCGATATTGTTCTATGTACAATCCTTGTTTTATTGATTGCATGTAATAATCTACTTTTTTGAGGTTGTGGATTTGGGGTTCTTGGGGTTTTCATGAGCTGTAAGCCATAATCATCACAATTATGACAAATCACGGCTTGAACTATCTTGCTTTGCATGTAATGAGTCTATCTCATATATTAGTTTCACCTTTTAAGTTGCATTAGTGAAATAAACTTTGCACGATATTCTAATTATTAGAGTTTCACCTGTATATGCACATCAAAAAAAAAAAAAAAGTCAAGTCAGCATGTTTGCTCCTTACCCCATCAGGGTGCTCTGTCCATTCTTCCTAGCCTCAGAGTCCTGTTGTTCCAGGACAGACATCATAGAGTAGTTCTCAATCAGAAGGCAGCTGGGGTCCCGAGTCTGCCCTGGTACCAGTCCTAGAGGGTAGTCGCTCCACTTAACACATTCTGCAAAAATAAAGTAATCCATAACCACACTGCACTTCGATGAAGTTATATTTGTTGATCATCCAATGTCAAAGTGGACTAACAGTAAAACGAAAGCACAATCCCCCATTCAAAAATGTGAATACGGGTGAAACGTACCTGCTGAAACCTGGTTGTGTCCTTATATACAAGTTGTTCAACTTCCTTTCTGGCTATTAACAGAGTAGGAAAGTTGAGTAAATCTGTCGGAATGAATCTCCCAAGCCGGGTCACAGAAAACCTCAATTGTCAAAAAGTTGGATTTCCTCTAACTTCCTGTTGTGTCTCCAGCAATAAAAGTCTTCGAGGAAATAGATAAAAATGCAAGCCAAAGAATTTTGGGAGCACTAAAGAACCTTCTTCATCAAGGAAGAAAAAAAAAACACACACCATGTATTTAGCTGAAGTGCCAATTAGGGGCATTTTCAAGTTAAGGGAAGCCTCAATGGAAGTATGATACTCAGATTCTTAGACTCTTCATTGTGAAATGCAATCCATTTAGGACATTATCTACAGCAGCCAAGAAATTAAAACGTGGCAGAGGCAGAAAAAACAAAAAAAAGTTTTACAGGTCTATTCCCAAAAAGGATGAGTGTGGAGAAGGCAACAATCTAGGACAACATAGCTGATTTGGAAAAATTCTCCAATTCAGCTCACTTTCCAGTTCAGCTCTGTTGTCCTAGATTGTTCCCTTCTCCTGCCTTCTCCAAACTCTTCACCCTTTTGTGAATAGACCCCACAGTGTCACTTGTGACCAACAGCGAGTATATTGCAACATTATTTCCATAAAGTGCACATTGACATGCTCAGGTAACATCTGCCCATAGTACATACACGAGATCTTTAGCTGCCCTGTGCAATTCTGATATCTTATCAGACAGCGTACCTTGAAAGGAGGCATGGGAGTACCTGCAGCCAAGCTTACAAAGAGGAGACATTCAGGTACAAAAATTGGCAGTTTTATTTTAAGGAAAGGAACTAAGTAGTGAATACCTGAGCTGACACCCCATGCAGAGCCCTCCAATGCAGCTCTCTTCTCAGATGCAGATTTAACATTGATCATCTCTATATATTCTTCCTCATATGTTTCTGTGATCATTTCCTCATCCTCCATCTGCTCATTCATATCCTCGTCATCCTCAGTCGATGATCTGTCCCAATGATTGGAAACTTTGGCCTTTGACTCTTGCTTTATTTTCCACTGAAGGCTTTCTACAGTGTATATAGGTTGGTTGCTATAGTCCAGAGATGCATCTAGATCTTCGTTCTGGGTATATATGGAGCAGAGGCATAGAAGCTTCTCCTGTGTGGTTGCAGGCAATCGAGGCTTCATGTACGAAAACATTCTGGCAGAGGGAGATAAATTGTATAAATTCAAATTAAAAAATGTTTCCCCCACTTATTTCAGGTAGAGAGCAGAATCCAACCAACCCCTCCCCAATCCATTTTCTAAAGCATCCCTGCTTCCTTAATGCAACTAAAGCCTCTGTCCACTACTGCACCATGGAAACCAATAACAGTTACACAGCAATCATGCTAGTACAAAACTTTAATGGCGCTGCGACTTCAGCGCTGAATGAGCAGACAGTCTCATATATGGAAGTTAGGTTATGTTAGGTCTGCTTTCACAGCAAGCATTCCAAATGCACTTGGTTCTAAGTGGATATCAGAGGTTTAGGAAAAAAAAGAATTACCAGAAAACATAAATAAAAAAAATCAACAACAATACACAGTAATAGTTAAACATTATACTGATTACAAGTTGTATCACTGTACATAACCAGCTCACTTACAGCCTCAGCAGCTGTGGAGTTGTCCGACATGGAAACTCCAGGCACTTCTGCATCAGCGGTTTCCATTGTAAGTATACTACTTGACTAAAAAGCTTCCATTTGCTTTTCACAGATGCCTGGGTGCGGGAAAGAAATGAGGTTTTTCCATCTAAAAAAATCAAATTAAAAAAAAATCAAATCAGTCAATTGTTATATATGATCCCTATATCTTCATAAAATTGTTAGGGGGAGAAATAACCATCACTTTCAATAGTAACGCTTACACCAGCACTCTTACCCACTTAGTTTTTTTTTTTCTGCCTTTCTCCTCTATCCTTTATACTTACTAAAAGAATTTATATTTTGAATTTTCACGTATTTAATTTTTTACATATTGACAAAAAATTGTGACCATCTTCTTATAGTGATAGCCCTGTAGTGCCAACTATCGTATCCCTATAATTATTCTTTCCATTTTTTTTTTTTATTCCTCTACTGTTTAAAGAGCTTACGTTTAAGGCCAACCAACACTACAATGCTCCCCAAGTGTACCCCAACGTGTTTTATCGCTAACCATGTGGCTTCATCAGGGGGATAAACTCTATGGAGGTGCTCTGTGCAAGTGCTAAGGTAAAGTGCCGTTTCTTACTCATTTCGGCTCCTATTTATAGTCTTCAGCGCTACGTCATGAAGCACACCATGCGATAACATCAAATTATGTTATCACGCACAATACCTCCGGTATTTCACTACTGCAGTTAGTCTGTCACTCCTCGCACGCCCCATTTAACTCATTCCCAGTATCATTTAGGGGTTAAAAATTAATAGTTCAAACATCGATGTTATCCTTATTTATTTCAATCACCATGATATGTACAAAATTCCCAATTCTTTCATTCTGCCTCAAATCAATTTCATGTTAATCCTTTCTCATCAATGTTTTCAAATTCCGCCTTCTTTTAAATTCTGTTTATTTTTATAAGAGGTATTTCATTCTTTAAATTTCCTAATATATTTAGAACAGAAGGAAGAAAATATTAACTTTTTTTCCCCCCTCATTCCTGTTCTTCCACTTTCCCTATTGTTTAATTGGCTCTCTTACTTTCACTTATATCTTTTCTTACTTCCTCCCCCACTGCAAGGGTTAAGAAAAAAGGTTTTCCTGGAGTACACAAATAAATTTTTTTGTATTGTTTAGTGATTGAAAAGGCTACAAAAAGAGAAAAAGAAAAAAAAAAACTAGTGAAATAGGAAGAAAGAAAAAAGGGGAAGTGGAAGACAGAGTAATAAAAGAAAAAAGGAAACTGAAATTATATTTTTATCATTTCCTTTTTCCCCTCGCTTTCCTGATCTTCCACTTGCCCTTTACTTGGCATATCACATTTTGCTTATACTTCCTTACTCTTATTTTACCTCTTTTTATCACCATTAAAAAAAAAAAAAAAAAAAAGTGAAGTATAAGGACAGGAAAAATAAAAAAAGGAAATACATTTATATACCTATTTTTTTTATCAGTTATGGCTCAGGAAAGATACCGAAGCAGATCAAACATTCAATATTCTATTGATTGCTGCAGAAAAAAATACCTAACACTTTACATACCTGCCCCTGCTTTGTGGTTGGCAGTCAAGATTTCTGAGATCCAGCAGCTCAGATAGTGGACTTTGGCATGTGCGTTGTTCTCCTTGCACCTTCCCAACTCCGAAAACATTTTTTCCAACAGCTCCTGAGTGAAAACATGGCAGTGCATAGCCTTGAGCAGTGGCTGCCAAAACCTGAGTAGTATGCGAGGCAGGCATAGATTTTCATCTTGATCTGAAATGGTTAGTTTAGCAATGCAATATGTTAAATTGATAAAAAGGCACCGAAATCTGAAAGCAGAATTCCAGACTCCCCCCCCCCCTGTGTC
>NW_017306699.1:352395-354046 GCF_000935625.1 Nanorana parkeri | reverse complement strand
CAGACCCCCCCCCCCCATGTGTCAAGTAAAAACGTTTTACTTGACATGGTTCTTAATTAAATGAACACATGGTTATCCTGAAAGGATTTTTGGTGTGCTGGTGACATCTCTTCAAATTATCCATGTAACTAGTGCCATCCGCAGTCACTACAAGCACCCTCCCCTGTTGTTGGGGTATCCGGTAAGGATACCCCAACAAGTCTCTCTCTATATATATATATATTCACAAACACAGCAAATCAAGCTACTTCACTGGCCCCCTCTCCAAGCTAGTAGATAAACAGTCGCTGGATTCTACTCTGTCCCTTGTACTGGACAGGAAGTTCAGGGAAGCTCGTAAGCAGCTGCTCAGAAACAGTGATTGTGAATGTTTGGGGAAATATGTAAAATCGATGCTTTGCTGGGCAATGTATATTTGTTTGGTCTGGATGAATGATTGAAAAAAGTTGGAGAGTTTAAAACACAACTTTAAAGTGCAACTCTCATACAAAAACGAAATGTGAGGAGATCGAATTTAAAAAGACTGTCACTTTTTCAATTTAGTGCCCCCCTAAAAGCCTAGATCTCGTAGCAAGGTGTGCTGTCCCATTCACTCTAACCTAGCAGGGCTTTTGCGTATGGGTTAGCATGTGACAATGCTTTAGCCCAGTGATATTATTCATCCGGTTAAGCTCCAGCTCATTTACAAATGGACACTTGCACCAGGTGGCGAGGGAGTATGGAATTGCAAGGATAGATTGCTGGGGGGAAGGGGGGCGTGGCATTTGAAGACACTGGGGGGGGGGAATTTTACAAACGTGTTTGCAACAAAGATTTTTAGGGGTAATTACCAAAACGCCATGTTAACTAATCACAGCGTTTTATCTCTGCAATGCGGGGTTTTTTTGTTTTTTTTAAAGTGTTCTTACAACATATTAATATTTGCGACTCACTGCATATATTTTAAGACATGTCACTTAATATTCCAACTGAGCAGTATATGTGCTCTGCATTTGCGACAGTAAAAGGAAGAGAAGAGGTCCTGGGTCCTAAGGTGCCCATACACTGCTCGATTCTCGTACGAGAATCGCGGGAAATCCCACGATCGTATGAGAATCGAGCAGTGTGAACGAAGACGTGCGACCATTTCTACTGTACGGTCGCACGTCTTTTGTCTAAGGAGCACACTAGAAAACCAGCCGAAAATCGGCTGGTTTGAACGGTGCTCGGGAGACAAATGCCGAACGGGCCGGTGTGCGCACGCGCACACTGCCCGTTCAGCATTGCGGTCATCGGAAGCCCGCCCCTCAGGGGGGCGGGCTTGCGATGATCGAGAGTACGATCTGCCTGTCCAAGATGGGCAGATCGTACGTTTTTTAATGACTTTACAACCATCACAAGACTAAGGTCTTGCGATGGTTGTAAAGTGTATGGCCACCTTTACTTAACCCCTTCACGACTGAGCTAGTTTTCAGTTTTTTGTTCATAAATGACTGACACTTGTTACATTGTTGCTATGTGATTCTTTGACAGCAGTAATATATTTTCTTACTAAATGTACCCACACATATTATATATTGTTTTAGACAGTTAGGTACACATGTTTGATATAATTATATAGCCCTAACGCCTCACTTAGTTTGAATAAAATATAAAAAATTGGGGGGGGGGG
>NW_017306699.1:349255-352032 GCF_000935625.1 Nanorana parkeri | reverse complement strand
TTGGGGGGGGGGGATTGGGAGACTAGGGAAAAAAAAAACTTTTTTCACAAGTTTTTATTTTTATAACATAGTATAAAAATATTTATATACAATTTTTTTTCCCTAATTTTGTTTTACACTTTGTAAAACAAAAAACTTATTTTTTTGGTCAGTTTATATCAAGCAGTCACTAGGACTGCTTGATAAATTAACTTTTTAAATTTTTGTCTATTATTAGGCTGCTCCAAACTTGGGAACAGCTAATAACCACCTTAGAGACTGATCCTGACAGCATGTCAGAATCAGATCTCACTAAAGCTCTTTGATCCTGCCTAGAGATCAGAAATTATACATTTCAAGCAAAGAGATACAAGAGATAAAATGTATCACAAAGCTTCATAAACATCGGGCCAGTCTATGAAGCTGTCAAAACAAATAGAGAGGTGACTCACTCTGCTACCTCTCTGCTATTTTTAGCTGTCAAATACGGGATTGCTATTTAGCACTCCCGTATTTGTATGCAACGGCTTCATTCTTTCATTAATGAAAGAAAGAAGCTTTTACAAAGGCTTAACTATTTCATTAATGAATGCCTCAACACTGAGGCATTCATTAATGGCTGGTAACCGCTGAGACTCAGCAGTTACCGGCATTACAGAGCCGGATATAACTTGTCACGTACAGTGTACGCGGCCAATCATATAGGCACTTTGTGACAGGACGTACAGTGTACGTCTCCCGTCACAAAGGGTTTAAAGTATCACAAAGATGACCGCTTCATACCCTTGAGTAAGCTGAGCGTGTTAGGCTGTTCAGCTGTCACCCAGGAGGTTCCCAACAATTTAGAGACAGAAAAATATAGGGAATGTTCAGAGACAATATTCCTAATTAAGGAATGTAGGAATAAAACAAACTAGGATAATAAATATGTTGCTATAGGCACTAGAAATAAGGGATTCAACAGTTTAAAAGACGCACAGGATTCAACAGCATTGATAAATTCCCCCCCACTGTAACCCTTCCCTGAAAAGGTAGATGATGCCGTCTTTAGCTCCTGCCACTACCTTCTTGCTCTATCTTCAGTGTCATCAGCTGTCTTGCAGTGGGTATCATGAAGCCATCCTCCACAAGAATATCAATTGCTGTTCGACAGCTGGGACAAAAAAAAAAAGACAACCCATTAATACATCATAAAATCCCAGTGCCTTTCAGAAACAACCATGAATGCAAAGTGCATCGCTCAGCATTACCTAGAGCTTCTATGGCAGCTTAACAAAACCACCACACCCACACCTTCAAATCAGCTAATAACTCCATCTTTAGGACTATTGGATCTGATAAAAAGTCACGTGCTGACAAACATTTGTTCCACACACACACAGTATGTCGACATATATGCTTATTGAAAACCGGAACAAAAAAAAATAGCTGCTGTCCAAATCCCATCCAATGTTTTACCCGTCTTTGTAAGCAGTTTTAGAACAAAGCATCATATAGGTTTGGGCTGCTCCAGAATAAAAGCCAGTTTATAAGAAACAAAGTTTTGGTACAACTGCTCAGTCAACGAGTAAAGAAAGGTTTATATCAGTATAGCAAAACATAAGAGAATGTTGAATTTGGAAAGAAAAAAAAAAAAGCAAGGTAAAAAAGACAGCCACAACAAGAAATGGGTGTTAGTGGAAGCTCTTAAAAGGAGCAGAAAAGAATAGTTTGAGCTTGTATTATAGAAAACAAAATTTTTGCTTTAGAAATAATAATTTTAATACATGACAAAAGGTTCCCACAACATTATTGATATCCTGCAGAGAGCGCTCAGCACAAGTTGTCCCTTAGATTTTAATAAAACACTTGAATGAAGCAGTAGAGTTGGAGGAGGAGGTGGGGGATCACTGCTTAAGGCCTTGTTAACACCAAGCGCGTTACAGGTACAGAGCAGAGCAGTTACAGACCGGATCAAAACTGCGTCCAATGTATTCCAATGGTATTTTGGGCTCTAATTCACACCGCAGCGTTCAGTTCCAGGAGCATGTAAAAAAAAAAAAAAAAACTGCAGCAAGCCCTATTTTACCTGCTCTGGAATGCATGCAAACGCCCTGGAACGCACTAAAAGCCCATTCTAAACTGAATAACATTTTTTTTTTTTACCAAAAACGTCCCGTAACGCATCAAAAATGCAGCAAAACACCCTGCACTGCGTGTGAGGAAAATCATGCAGATCTGGTCTGCATTTGGTGTGAACAAGGCCTTAACGCCTAAGTGTAGTGCACATAAGTGTTGATTGCAGCTTGAGTTACATCGCTCAGTAAACAAATTTTCTAACAAGAGGCAAGACAAAAAGGTGGAAAACAAGCTGCACATACTGGCTTCAGAATACAAATATATACCTTATTAAAAAAGAAAATCAAATAAAAAATGGCGAAATACTTGGTTATATTTTTTGTTTTCAAATGTACCAATTAAGAAAACAAAAAAGTCTCAATGGTCTGCGGGGAAGAAAACCCCCAAAAAACATGGCAGCGTTTCCCCAAATAAAAGGATACTGCACATTGCAGTTTACAAATTCATTTAATCAGCTTTATATTGGTTTAGATAGGGTAACAAAGTTTGGCCAAATGCCAAAAACTGAGTTGAATAACTAGTTCTGTTTGGGTTGTATAGTTCATAGGAGAGAGCTTGGTAAGATGATTGACATATCATAAAAAAAGCAGTATGGTATTGCCAGATGGTAGAAGCTGGAATTCTCCTTTATTGATCATAACAGGACAGTAATTGTTCAATGTAATTAATAATAATAAAAA
>NW_017306699.1:345104-349245 GCF_000935625.1 Nanorana parkeri | reverse complement strand
TACAAAAGTGCTTAAGCAAACATTTTACATCTAAACTCTCCAGATTAGACAATACACATAGGGACTCCGATATTTATCTTATGAAATTCAGCTCTGAAAGGGAAGGGTCTCTTACACAATAACATGATAAAAATGAACAATGTCAAATTTTTCAGTTACAGTAAATAACTAACCCCTTATAAGGCTCAATTATAGTAAAGCGTAATAAAAGCGTCGCCTATGGCCAATTTTCGATGGTCGTTTTTTTGCAATCTTGCGGCTTGACACGTTTGGCACCTATTTACCCGATGTGACCCCCATCTTTCATATTTTACCAAAAATATGGGCGAGAATAAATGTTTAACATAACCGAGCAAAAAGTTTGTTTTTTCTCTCTAAATTTATGGTACCTTTTCCATTATATAGTAAAAAATAACCCCCCACCCACCTGTGGTGATTATATAACTCTAAAAGAAAGCTCCACCTGTCCCCAACAAATGTTAACATAAATTGCAAGGCCGGTCATGGTGACTGGTGACATTTTTGACTGGCTGGTGAGAGACAAGCTAAAATTTTTCAATCCCTGCCTTTAAGTACTTAAATATATAAACATTCTAAAATACAAAATTTTTACATGGCTGTTACCCGATTATTATATAAAAGTCATGATTTAGGACTACAGGTCACCCAATACCTATTCAACATTAGCTGGTGGTTAGAGAAGAAAATTTGTGGCGTTACCTTAAACTGTTCACTTGTATAGGAACGAAGAGCTTCTCGGAGTTTCCCTGCAAGGAAAAAAAAAAAAAATATTACAAAACATGACAATGTTATCTAGCAGAGAACATGAACACAGAATTGGTTTCCTTATAACCAGCAGCTTCCTGATAACTCAATCTAGACTGCTGCAGAGTAAACAGAGCAAGGAACTAATACAAGAAGTAGTGTAGTGATCAGGGAAATCCCCCCGGAAATCCAATATCCTACACCATACAATTTATATTAGGGATGCGCAGATACTTTTCGAGTACCAGTGCAGATACTTGGCATTTTCATGAGAACTACCAGGGTTGCAGCGGTTGCAGCTGGGACCTGGCTCTGGCGCTCCACCACTGTCCTGAAATCATTAGTCTGTATTGTTTTAGAAAAACTGTCACATGACAATAAACAGAAATGTATCAGTACTCATACTTGTAAGTACTCGGCAAGTACCAGTACTCGTACTCACAAAACTGGTATCTGTGCATCCCTTTATTTATAAAAACAAAATCGTACATTAAAAAACAGAGATGTACAAATCCCAGGAGCTCCGTGTGCTCCTTACAAATAACAGCTGCCTCCTAATTTTTTAATTTTTCTCTAGTCTAGTCTTGGAGCTCAAAAGTATCGGTACATGTACTCGTACTTGGTATCTGTGCAACCCTAATTTATACCAATCATGTGGTCACTGATGGCAAGCCTGAACAGGTGACATCCATGTGTACAGAGTACTCCAGACAAATATAATAAAACAATTCTGGATTTTATAATGCTGTGCGCATGAATTTACACAAAGACCTTTAATACACCATTAAATATAAACGTTCATTATATCCACATGTACTGCTAGAGATCAATAATGGAAATTACTCAAAAAAGGTCAGACAGAACATCTAGTAAGATGTGACTGGTGAATCCAAATTTATTTTCCTTTTTTACCATAACTATGAAAGAGAATGTTTGCCAAATTTTGAAACTTTTGTGAAAAATAAAAATTGCGACACAGTTGATTCTTTTTTTCAAATGTTAATAAAATTTACCAGTTTTAATCCACAACCAGCTATGATTTTCTAAAATAAAAGGGATAGTTCATTCACTTTATGCCCCCCTTGGGTTAGATTCACAATTGTTTTGGTTTGTTCTTTTGCCAGATGTTTTTTTCAATTACAGTCAATGTAAAGGCATGTCAACACACAATAATTCACGCCATAACATGTACATTAACACGCATTGGCATGCGCCATGATACACATTTTAACATACATTGTGACGAGCTTTGATGCAGTTCCATTTATTTTTTTTAATTCAATAAATTTATTATTTTGCCAAAAAAAAAAAACATAACAAAAGCATGAACAATAATAAGCAGATTATATATACACACACACATATAAAAAGTATAAAAGGCTCATCCAAGACATATGAACAAATGGCAAGTCACTTATAGCAAAGCAAGGGCAACGGGTGATAATTAGCCAACAATTGCATATTTAGGTGTGTCAGATGTCCATGACAATCGTAAGAAAATCTGCAGAAAAAGAAAAAAGGAAAGGAGAGAAAAAAGAGAAGAGAGGGGGGGGGGCGGAAGAGGTTGTAAGAGGAATGAGGAAAAGTAAAATAAGAGGAAGGGAAAAGGGAAAAGGGAAAAGGGTGAGGATTGCCAAGGGGAATGCTTAGAGCTTCATATATAAAATCAGGAGGCTCCAGGGTTCAAGGATTGAGCAGCTTCCTAATATTTAATACAATACGTGGGACTCCGAAATCACCCATTTCCATTTATTTTAATAGAAAATGTATCCGACAAAAAAAAAAAAATCTCAAAAAGGTGCGAATCCAGTCTCCATGTTTTAAAGTAATGACCGATCAAACCTGCCTTGAACGTTTGATTCAAGGCATACCACATGCAAATAGCTCTATGGAATCCGGCTGCCGCAGATTACAACGAATAAAGATTAAGGTCAACTGATGGCATGCATTGCAATAAATTGCACTTTAAAGCAGAACTAAACTGAAAAAATAAACTTACTAAAAAAAGGTTTTACTACACACACTGAACCTTTGTGATTATTACTACTATACAATCATTTTCCAGCCCCCACCATTTGACATACGAGGGGCATATTGCCCGATAGAAGAACCACTCACTAACCTCACATGGGATCTTGGCAGAATAGATCTAAAAGGAACAAGTCAACCAGACAACTGGCTTTTAAAGCTTTAGTTTTTGCATTTTCTTTTGCATATGGAAAACGTCAAATAATATAAACAGTATACTCATTTCCAATAACTTACTTACCAGCAATGGTTTCTTTTTGTGCTTTAACTGAAGGTGGGGGAATCACATCCTCCAGGCCATCTGAATCCTCACCTTCTGACACCCACTGAGAGTTTGAAGAACTACCAAACTGGCGGGACCAATACTCATGCCTTAGCCATTCCATAACAAAGTCCCAACCTGAGTCAAAGCAGGACATGAGTTTAGTGTAACATGCAACAACCGGACAACATATGAAATATCAATTTGTACCATACATATTACAAATACATACCACTTTTACAGCAACTACATTTTAATTATTTTTCTGTATTGGTTGGTTATGTTTTATTACCCTTTCCTGTTCCCAGCACATTCTAGGATTGATTGAAAACAAAAAGCCTTGATTGCAAAATACCTTTTCACCCTACATTGTAGTATATTAATAAATAATGGTCAGGATCCCAAAAATAAAAAATCGAAATTTGTTATGCCATTTGTGACTGAGCAGTTTTATATAGCGGTGATGACCCAGACAAAATGATGTCAACTGGAATATTTTACTCAAGCGTTTACATGTGGTGCACGTCACAGCAGTTTGGGGGCACTTTAAAGAAACCATAGAAATATACACTATATTCCAAAAGTATTGGGACACTCCAAATTATTGGATTCAGGTGTGTTTTGCTACTAAATATTCCCGGTCAACTGTTACTGGTATTATAACAAAGTGGAAGCAACTGGGAACAGTAGCTCAGCCACGAAGTGGTATCCCACATAAAATGACAGAGCGGGGTCAGAGCATGCTGAAGTGCACACTGCACAGAAGTCACCATTTGCAGAGTCAATTAGCTACAGACCTCCAAACTTCAGATTGGCACAACAGTGTGTAGAGAGCTACATGGAATGGGTTTCCATGGCCGAGCAGCTGCATCCAAGCCTTACATCACCAAGTGCAATGCAAAGCGTCGGATGCAGTGTAAAGCACGCCGCCACTGGACTCTAGAGAAGTGGAGACGTGTTCTCTGGAGTGACGAATCACGCTTCTCTGTCTGGCAATCCGATTGACATGTCTGGGTTTGCCGGTTGCCAGGAGAACGGTACTTCCCTGACTGCATTGTGCCAAGTGTAAAGTTTGGTGGAGGGGGG
>NW_017306699.1:338325-344499 GCF_000935625.1 Nanorana parkeri | reverse complement strand
GGGATTATTTTTCAGGGGTTGGGCTTGGCCCCTTAGTTCCAGTTACAGGAACTCTTAAGGCATCAGCATACCAAAACATTTTGGACAATTTCATGCTCCCAACTTTGTGGGAACAGTTTGGGGATGGCCCCCTCCTGTTCCCACATGACTGCGCACCAGTGCACAAAGCAAGTTCCATAAAGACATGGATGAGCCAGTTTGGGTGGAGGAACTTAACCCGATAGAACATCTTTGGGATGAATTAGAGCGGAGACTGCGAGACAGGCCTTCTCGTCCAACATCAGTACCTGACCTCACAAATGCACTTCTTGAAGAATGATAAAACATTCCCATAGACACACTCCTAAACCTTGTGGACGCCTTCCCAAAAGAGTTGAAGCGATTATAGAGGCAAAGGGTGGGCCAACTCAATATTGAACCCTACAGACTAAGACTGGGATGCCATTAAAGTTCATGTGGATGTAAAGGCAGGTGTCCCAATACTTTTGGCAATATAGTGCATGTCCTCCAAGGATAACTTTTCACTTAAAGTGCACTTTAAAAATTGGGAAAATGTTCATGTCTTTAATGCACGTATGTACACACATATAAACAAACCATTACCAACATTAACTGCGATTATAGATGATTTGTTCAAAAGAACTAGTGCCAACACAATTTAACTACACCACAAATACTGGGAGTCAGTGCTCACGGCAATACATTTGGATATAATCCTGGAGCATGGAAATGTACAATGTAGATTTAACATGTCCAAGAATTTATATAGTACTACTAAACATCATCACGACTGCCCAAAATAAACTAGCGACTTAAACAGAGACCATGCTCACCTTTCCGATACATGTTCAATTTGGGCATCCTTCCATGAGTGGCACTGTGCCGAAGGTTCACCACCCACTCAGGAATATTCAACTAAAGGAAAGGATAATACATTATCAGATACAACATATAGCTGCAACAGAACCAGTAATACACAACATAACCAATTTTGAACTCTTTAGGTAAAAAAACAAAAAAACAAACAAAAAAACAAAACACAAAAACAAAAAAGCAATGGGTTGCAGTACCTCCATTGTCACAGAAATTAGGATTAAAGGTGACCTGTGACAATGAGACTGTCACAGGTCGGCTCAGTAGATCGGGAGGTGAGCGAACATATGGGGAAAAGCCCTGACCCCATAGTTCTCCTTTAAACACAAATAGAAAATTAGTACCTCCTGCACAGTGCCGTTTCTTTATAAAGCTCAAAAATGACTCCATAGCCTGGATGGTTAGGATGTTATAACTGATGCTCAAAGTAAACAAATTATAAAACAAAAAACATGTTGACGGGAATTTATCACAACTGGTGCAGACAGAATCTGAAGCAGTTGCCCAGAGTAATCAGTTAGCTTTTCTGTTCAGTTAGGCTTCAAAAATGAAAGCCGATTGGTTGCCACAGGCAACTACTCCAGATTCTGTTTGCTCCAGTTTCGATATATTCCCCCAATTACAGTCTCCTTTTAAAAGGAAGAAAGGAAAAAGCTTAAACTTTAACAGACCATTTTCCCATTAATAATTCCCTACTTCCATAAAAAGTCTAAGGACACAGTACAGTGCAAAAGTTTGAGGAAAGTGAGGATGCTTTAAAAAAAAAAAAAAAATGCAATACAACAGTTGATCAATTATCAACCTACAAAAGTGCATAAACATAAAAAGCTAACTCAAATTGATATTTTGTGTGTTCACCCTTTGCCTTTAACATTTATGCTGCAAATTATGACCAAAGTCATACATCAGCAGGCCTCTGGAAAATTTTAGGCAGGTGTGCTGTAATGCAAGAATGATTTCACAAATAAAAGTGTTAGTTTATTTTTATAAATGAACAAACTGGAAAGTAAATGAACGGAAGAGAAATCCAAATCGAATCAATATTTGGTGTGACCACTCTTTGCCTTCTAGTTACACTTGCACACTGTTTTTGAAGGAACTCGGCAGGTAGGTTGTTCCAAACTTCTGTAGATGTCGGCTGCCTCAAATCCTTCTGTCTCTTCATCCCCTAAAGAAGCTACCAGCGAAATGTGTTGGGAAGCAAGCATACCAATGTTCAGAACAATTGATTTATGCATGAGGTGTTCTTGCTGAACACTGGATGATGCACGAATGTACAAAACTGGATATAATGATACAGTGGATGCGAGAGGTGTGACTTGGGGGGAATATGCAATTGTTTTTTTTATTGGTGTATCTCAAATAAAGCTTTACTATTTTAAGATGTTGTGAAGAATATATGTGCACTGAGGGCCCTCTGAAACCCCAAACTGCTTGAATATTTATATAATCCCAGACAGACTCTATGTTGAGATCAGGGCTCTGTGGGGGCCAAACCATCACTTTGAGGGCTCCTTGTTCTTCTTTACACTGAAGATAGTTCTTAATGACATTGGTTGTATGCTTGGGGTCATTGTCCAGCTGCAGAATACATTTGGGCCAATCACATGCCTCCCTGATGATATGGCATGATTGATAAGTATCCGCTTGTATGGCAGAAATGGAGCCCCAGACTTGCAAGTAACCTCAACCATGCTTCACTGCTTCACTTTACTCCAACATTATTGCGTAGTTCTACAAATGCTTTTACCAGGCTAGGCCAACTCTGCACATCCATGTTGCCAAGTTTGATTTCAAGCACAGGGCTTACAGTGGTACATTTGTCATTGTTGAGTTCCAGGGGTGGATCTAGCAAAGATTTTAAAGGAGATTTGCCGTGGCTCATCTGGAGCCACGTCTTTCTAGAAACATGTATACCAATGTTAGTGTACTAGTCTCTGTAGAGCCAGAAGAAGAGGGAGCCAGTGTGCCACCATTCTCCACCAGATGTGTCCAGCACATACAGATGTTCTCCCTTGAAAAATTTCAGGGTGGCGAAAGGTGGCTAGGGCAATATACCTTGATGGCCACCACCTCCTTAACATTTGAGTGGAGTAGGACTATCAGCACGTAAGGAGCTTGGTGATAACACTTTCACATCAGCACTGTTTGGGTCAGGAACATTGCTACTAAGGTTGATCAGTGTCTCCTCAGACTTGCAATGAGGCAAAACGGCATTAGCAGATCGAATCTTCTGAGCAGCCATCATGTCATGCGAGCCCTCCTCCCCACAAAGTAAATTTCTGCTACTAAGACATCTGTCTGTTCAACCAGCCAAAAGTGAAAGGCAGCTCTGTGTATGGCATGCTCCTCTGTCACCCCGGGTCACCGCAGCAGCATCGCTGCCCTCTACACAAGCTCAGTGCTCTGCCCTGGTAGCTTTCAGAGGAGGAGCAACGCGTGTCCAGCCCAGGGGGCAGGGCTTGTGTGGGGAGGTCACATTTTCTTTATATTAGAGCTGCAGCTAACGATTATTTTCAAAATCGATTAGTTAGCCGATTATTAAGTTCGATTAATCGGTTAATCGGATAAACAATAAAATACATTTTAAAAAATGGCTCCAGTGATGGACTACTAGTTTGTATTGAGATTGGAGTCCATCACAGGAGCAAGCTTGGAGCGGTGGAAGTAAAAAAGAAAAAAAATAGTGTGGTGTGCAATATAGTGAAATGGAAAGTGTAAAATTATACAGCAATGAATGGCATCGGCTATAGAGGACTACAAATCCCAGCAATAGTACATTATACAGCGCAATGCAGAATATCACCAGCTATAGAGGACTACAACAAATCCCAGCAATAGTACATTATAGCTGGCGGGATTCTGCATTGCGCTGTATAATGTACTGTTGCTGGATTTTGTAGTCCTCTATAGCTGGTGGTATTCTGCATTGCACCACTGTATAATGTATTACTGCTGGAATTTGTTGTACTCCTCTATAGCTGGTGGTATTCCGCATTGCGCTGTGTAATGCATTATTGCTGGGATTTGTAGTCCTCTATACAGCGCAGTGCAGAATATCACCAGCTATTTAGGAATACAACAAATGCCAGCAATACATTATACATACAGTGTACAATGTATTGCTGGGATGTGTATTCCCATGTATAATATACAGCACAATGTACCATCAGCTATCGAGGAATACAAATCCCACTATCCCAGCAATACATTATAGAGCACCATGTGGGGGGGAGTGCAGGCTTACCTGAGCAGTCTTCCAGCAACTTGCTTCTGAGATCGGACCTGTCTATTGGCGGCTGTCATCCCCCCACACCTGCTCCTCCTTACTACATCTCCCCGCGTCCCTTTGCCGATCGTGGATGTGGGTGGGCGGTGAGTGTGAGACGGGGAGGAGGTGCGGCGTGAAGAGCGTGGATGCTGGCGGGTCTGGCAGCGGCGAGTGAGGTGGGGAGGAGGTGCGGCACGCAGCGTGTGTGGAGTCGTGAATGGGACCAACTGATCGGAAGCCGATTAATCGATTATTGAAAAAGTTGACAACTTTTTCAATAATCGATTATAATCGATTATGTCGATTAGTTGTTGCAGCCCTACTTTATATAGAATATTTCACAAACATACAATCAATATCTGATGTAATTTAGGAATAACCTCACCTCATTAGCTAGACGCCTTAAAGGAATAGCCATTGTCTTCTGTTTTCTTTCTGTGATAATATTCACAAACCTGTAAACAGAAGTTTAAAAAAAAAAAGTAAAATCACAATTGCACAATATTTATTTTCCAGTATACAAAGCCTTTTTTACTTAAAGAGTATCTCCACTTTTAAAATAATAAAATATATGTATATTTTTTTGCATAAGCCATTTTGTAATTTAAAATTTAAAAAATGACCATTCTATTTAAAACTGTAGCCACTCTAATGTTCTAAATCTGTCAAATAAAATTCAATGCAATATGGCGACCTGAAGGCATTATGTACACAGCTGGTGTGCAGAACTCCCCCAGAAATGTCATCTCCTGCTTTGGTGATTGGCTGATTTTCCCAGACGTCTGTACTAAGATGCAAGTAACATTTTTGGCATCCCTTGCAATAGGAATTGAATTTGATGAGAAGGGTTAATCACTACTAAAGGGATGCATGCACGTCACCTTTCCCTATTACAAACACAGGAAGCCTACCAACTGATTATAATGAACCCAGAACCTCCCATTCAGGAATCAGTTAGGAAAGAACATGCTGCCACAAAAAAGCTATTTCTATCAGAATCAAAACAGGTAGGAAACTGCAACAAAGTTGGTTAAAAACCTTACAATATATATTGATCACCCAGAGAGGATCGATTTTTTTCCCCAACAAAAGTCGACTTACTCCTTAAAGCCCAACTCTAGCCAAGTTGCTTTCCCTCACAAGAAACGGGGGTA
Source organism: Nanorana parkeri (assembly GCF_000935625.1). Taxonomy (NCBI): domain Eukaryota; kingdom Metazoa; phylum Chordata; class Amphibia; order Anura; family Dicroglossidae; genus Nanorana; species Nanorana parkeri. The sequence goes on along the minus strand of NW_017306699.1, from coordinate 339,201 downwards.
CAGTTGGCACTGGAAAGGCACAGACCGCAATAAAAGCTGAAACCCTTCCTCACTCTACTAAAAACATTCTGAGAAAAAGAGAAGGGATATCTTTCAAAAACGGTAATAATAATCTGGCAGAAGCTATTGATCTTCTCAGCTCCATCCAAAGGGAAAGTTAAATTACTGGAATTGGGTTTAAATAAAAGTTAGTCAGAAAGTAATAAAATAAACTCAGAAAACACACAAAGAACACATTTGCAGAGTAAGTAAGCACAGATATACACAAGACCCTCAGGGGTGTGGAATTCCTATCGCCCGACGCCCGGGAAATGCAGTTTCGGGCACCGGGCGAGTAGTTTTTTTGTACACTTAGCTCTGCTTGTCCAGAGCGGGGCTAAGTGTACAGTGTGGAGCCGCCGCTCGTTTTCAAGTGATCTGATCACTTGTATGAAACGAGAGGCTGCGATGCTGTCCACAACGCCCCCACCCCCCCCCCGTGGTTTTCGGAACCACGGAACATGAGCTCACCATAGAGCAGACGAAAAACGGGAGGTTTTTCGTCTGCTCTGTGATATCACTGAGACAGGGTGCGCTGTGATCACAGCGCCACCTGTCTCAGCTGTCAGGAACTACACAGAACATCAGTTCTATGTTGGAGGACAGGTTCCATAAAAAGAACCTGTCACCTCCTATCACTTAGAGCAGGGGCGCCCACTATTTTCCGTCTGGAGATCTACTTTTCAAATGACGAGCTCATTGAGATCTACCAACGAAAAAATACCTGCATTCAGGGGCGGGAGGGTGCGTGGGCTGCGCAGGCAGGCCACTCGCCCACAGTGCGATCGCCTGCATTAGTGCCTGTGTTCCAGTCCAGTGCGATCCGCAAAAATGCTG
>NW_017306699.1:336036-337878 GCF_000935625.1 Nanorana parkeri | reverse complement strand
CCCCCCGGCTATACTTACCTTTCGGCAAACAGTCCTTACCCTCCGCCGGTACAGGTGTACTGTCCTTACCCCGTACTGTCCAGCGCAGTCCTGCCCTATGCATTTTGAATTTCGCTCGCAAATTGCAAGCACTCATTGGTCAGCGTGGTCTGGGGACCACGCTGACCACTGAGAAGCGCTATTTAGCACAGACCAATACAGTTTTGATTAGGGATGCACAGATACAGAGTATTTGGGCAAGTACTTGTACTCGCCCAAATGCTCGATATCTTCTCCAATACCTGAACTTCTGGTCAGAGGAAGACTTCCTCTGACCGGCAGTGCCGGAGGGGAACATGGAGCCAGCTTCCCGTGCAATCAGGAAGCGGGTCAGCGACTAATGACCCGTCTCCCAGTTTCCTGATTGGCCAGGAAGCCAGCTCCTTGCTGTTTGGCTGGGAAGCCAGCTTCCCAGCCAATCAGCATCGAGCCGGCTTCCTGGCCAATCAGGTCATTACTCGCCGCCCGGTTTTCTGATTGGCCAGGAAGCTGGCTCGATGCTGATTGGCCAGGAAACTGGCCAGGAAACCGGCTTCCAAGCCATTCACAATCAAGCCGGCCAAACATGGAGTCAGCTTCCCTGGCAGTCAGGAAGCCTGCTCCATGCAAACGGAAGCACCGATACTCGGTGAGTGCCGAAAGCAAAATATCGGTACGCTATACCCAAAAACCGGTATTGGTGCATCCCTAGTTTTAATTAAAATTATTTTTTTTTGTATTGGGACAAGTAGATTGTTATGAAGGACCAGTAGATTTGGCCCCCGCTTTGGCCCTTGGACAAGTAGTTTTTTCAAAAATTTCCACACCCCTGACCCTATTACACTGCACACAACAGGCATCCCCTTAACAGGTTAGAGATATCATTCAAAAAAGAAAGAAAAAATAGGAGGCACAATTTTGGAAAGACGCTAAACAAAAATTAAGCTTTTGGTGTCACTTAATAAACATTATGCAAAAAAATGCTATAGGTTCTGCGCATTGTGAAAATATTTGAATTTGAGGATCTATCACAAGCTTTTAAGATGCAATGTAATGTAGTATAATGTAATGTGAAAAAAATGAAAAACTAGTTAATCTACGGGAGGTGCAAAATGGAAAGCAGTAGCCAGTACTGAAAGGGTTAAACTGCACCTAAAGCATACAGACTGTTACAAATTATATTTCTTATACTGCAGTTCACATCCATAACTCTGAAAACTTCCTGCTTACTCAATTCTTTGTTTTGTATCCAACAAGAACATCTCCCAAAAGGTACAAAAATGATGCAGCAAATAAAGACACTTTACACATACTTTGATGCATGGCGCTGCACACAACACCCTCCCTGCTGAAAAACACAAGTAAAACAAACCGGCAGCTAAATTAACATTATAAAAAAGGTAACATTAGGAGCAAGTAGGCGTCCGCACATAATTCTGGCAGTAACACCTTCTACAGTACCTCTCTGCACTTCAGATCATTTATGGCCAGATCCTACAAAGTGAAGCCTGGGGAAGCTATTAGATGGCTCAATCATTGTCATTAGGTTTACAAAATAAGAATCCAATTAGGATGTTCCCAAAGCCCATCTGTTCTGAGAGACTCCGCGCAGTAACATTGTAGGAGCATGCGTCACTAACGTGTACATTCCAATACTTACCTGTTGCTGTTAGTATATTTGTACTTTCAATATTGTAGCCATCAGTTTGCACTGTTAAAGAACTCTGGTTAAAATTTTTTATTAACCCTTGCAGTGGGGATCCCCCCACCCTACACGAGTCAAGTGCTCATTGTTGTCTAGGTGCTAAAAGAAAGGAAACCCCC